>NC_137224.1:22123570-22163570 GCF_949987685.1 Ammodytes marinus | reverse complement strand
ATCCATGATATAACATATCATGACACATTGTGATACATTACATATTGCAATATATTGAGATATTCCACATAGTACAATGAAAATGTAAAGAAACTGAGCTGGAATACAAGGCGCTGTGTAAGACCTGGGTGGTGCATCACTTCACATTATATTGATAATTAAATGCAAGCTTCGATTTGAAATTCAAAACCTGGCATTTGGAGAAATTCTAAAATATTGATACTGGAGCTGACAATATGATACAGACATCACAAAAAAAGATATCGCGATATATTGCTGAATCGACATGTTAGCACCGGACGCAAAAATAAGCTGTGTCTTAGCAGAAACTCCTTTTCCTCAAGCTTTGACATATTTGATCTGGTCTCCTGTGTGACTTCATAAGTGTGATGTCATCTGGGTGGCTCACATACAGCAGCAGGGTGTACCATCTGTGCCGTTACACCCACCATGTGTAATGATGCCATGTTGTTAGGTTTGTTAGTATGTAAGAGTAAGTGTGTCTTTGTGTGGATTTGTATCTTTCTGCTCCGCTCTAGTTCATTCAGCTACATCAGAGCTTATAATAGAAACATGAAAGCCTTTCTGTGCCGTGTGTGTGTTTGTGTATGTGTGTGTGTGTGTGTGTGTGTGTGTGTGTGTGTGTGAGTGTGTGTGTGTGTGTGTGTGTTTTCTCCTGACCTGATAATGGGTTTCCTCCAGAGTGCATCACCCCAAGGGTCCTCCAACGAGAACATATTACGTGTGTGTGTGTGTTGGTATATCACATCTTAAAGTCAGTTTGACATTCCCACTTTTAGCACACATTGTGCTATACTCACTGAAAATGATCACTGCATTGGACTTTTACTGTAGCTCCTTATGACTGAAGTGATGATTTGATTCCTAAATTGCCTTTTCATTTGATATTTTAATGCTCTGGTGTTGTCCACTGCACTCCCTACAGATGACACTGTCACTGTAATCCAATACCCATACCTCTGTGCTATGTAGTATGGTAGAAAAAGATTTAGGATGTCCCAATTCTTGTGGCCAGATTTAGTATGGTTAGAAAATACCCGGATGCCTACTCCAACGGTGGAGATTTTTAGTGTTCAGCACTATTTGCGTCATTCTGACCCACAATCCAGTGCGCACCGGAAGTGACGTCACATCGACTGAGCCTCCGTATTAAAACAACCGGGGATGTGACGGATATATGAGGACGCCCAAATATACTGTAGAAACTGCACTCTAGACAGAGGTACTGCACAGAAGTACTCAGAAGATTGATACACTGTTGTTTGTCACTCAACTGAATTCCTATTAAAACCACTTTGTTGACCCTTTGGACTTCTGCCTCATCCTGTGCAATTCAAACAAACTTTAAAATCAGTAATATTTGATCACAGACATGGCTGTACTTCATTCTTCCTACTTTTCCTATTAGAGCAGCATCAAGATGTATCTAGAGTGATCACATGGCCATTCAGCGTGCACATTTGTGAGGTTATTGTTTTAATTAGTGTGCTTTTTTTAATCAGCAGATGTTGATGTGCAAATCATCTGTTCTGTGCATGTGCTGCCAGCTGACGTACTGTATGCATTCCAGTTATTATGTGGCGTTAAGAAATACACTGTAAAAAATGAAGAAGTTGTGAAAACTCAAATTTTCAAGCCCATTTTCTGCACTAGATGTGTTTGTGGACAACTAAAACTTTGAAGGAAAACTGCCTACTTGTTAAGCCAACTAATTATCTTTTGTTGAGAGAACCTATTAGTCATATGTAATATAAGTTTTACATACATACTAAGAATTCCAAAAAATAAAAGTTGTGCCAACTTATTATTTTTTATTCAGACAGTTTTAACACTGTTTAATGTTTGAATCAAGGTTTTGAGAGACTGGGTTTTCTTTGTTATCTCTATGACATGATTAGTTAACACAACTATTTTTGTTGGCTCAAATGACGGGAGAATTTTCTTAACACTTTTTAAAGAGTTTTAGTTGGCTTCAAACCTCAAATATCTAGTGCAGCCTGTTGTCTTTGAAATGTTAAGGTTTTAAAAATATTTTACAGTGTAGTGGTGTGTTATCGCCTATGTTAAGCTTAACTCTTTACTGTTATTGGATGGCAGGTTCATGGTAAAGTAACTTAAAGGGCCACACCACTGATTGTACACCTGCTATGAACTTGTAACTCTCAAACACTTTTACAATGGGTGGCGCTCTCCTCTCTTCTCTTGCATATCATTCCCCTCTCTGCCCCATTTCACCTCTGTCTCTCCATGTATGTCTAATAATCTGAATAATGCCAAAAAATATTTAAAACCCAAACCCTGTCTCACTGATGACCGATACACTTTAAATCTGTCTCTCTGATCGCTGAAATTCATGAAAGTGCAACATGTTCAACTCCCTTCAGAGCCTGTGATCAGGTTAATAGCAGCTCACATCTTCTCCTCATTACTGTTACCCATAAACATTAGTGGCAAATATCAATGCCAAGTGGAAGAGGATAGTGAAGGCATTTAAGGTATATAGTATACTGTATATAGGGCTTTTCTACCTTAACGGACCAAGTTATTTACATAATGGATTGTGACAAGGTACGTCATATTGGCACCACATTTCCCCATTAGCAGAGGGATTCATTGTGGTGACGACAAGCCGAGTTGGCATCAACAGTCCAACAAGAAGTCTAGAAAGCAAAACTAATCCTGATACCACTCACTATCTTGGCTACATAAAGGGTTGGAATCTTTCCAGTTGGTGTACAATGCCAATGCCAATGCCAATGCACCTACAAACATGTGTTACAATAATATCCTAATTACATTTATAGCTGCGTTTGTGGAATGCTACACTCTTGAACAGAACCTATGCTGTTTTCAATGGAAGACGATGCAGCTGGGAAAAGGTATTTGTTAGTAAAGTTATAAAGGTAAACCCTCCCACAGTGACACAGCACAGGCCAGATGAGATTTATTTGGTATATGCATGGGTATTGTGTGTGTGTGTGTGTCTGTCTGTCTATGTGTGTGTGTGTGTGTGTGTGTGTGCGTGCGTGTGTGTGTGTGTGTGTGTGTGTGTGTGTGCGTGCGTGCGTGTGTGCGTGCGTGCGTGCGTGTTGGCCCTTTAAATCCAGCAGATTAAGGCTGTTGTGTAATGGTATGTTGGCCTGTGCTTTGTGAGATTGAGATGTGTGTTCTCTCAGAGGGGATTACACATCTTCCCTATGGATGTCACTGCTCTTCTGTTGAGAGGAACACTCATGGGTCAACACATTTTACATTGATTTGGAGCTATACCAAAAGAGACATGATTTATTATTTGGTTGTATTCCAGAGCAATGTTTGAGGCTTGGAATCATCGAAGGCTTACCCTCATGTAGACGCGCCAACAGTCTTGTTGTCATTACTGAACATTCCTAATGGTGAATACAGAAGTTACACTATAGCTTTAATGCATTTGAAGTCACTTCTCATGAGGGAAGAAATACTACACTACATACTACATACTAATACAGAAGAAATACTACACTACATACTAATACAGAAGAAATACTACACTACATACTAATACAGAATAGTTTTAGTCTTTTTTACTACACTACATACTAATACAGAAGAGTTTTAGTCTTTTTACTACACTACATACTAATACAGAAGAGTTTTAGGGCCACAGGAGAGAAAAATAAATCAGATAAGGATTTTTTTTTTTCATTATGTCAAGAAATGTCAAGAATAAAGACGAATACTCCAAAATGCTATTGGAGTTAGTGGGGCATTTATGTATTTCCAGCATACTGCAATTGACGTGCATGTATCGGGACGTCCTAAATCTTTTTCTGGCATACTAAATAGTAGGGAAGTATGGGGATTGGAAAGCAGGGCAGGTGTGGTAGAACACCCACTCCTGTTGGTCACACCACCATGGTGTCACCTATAGTGTAAGCTCATTGATCTTTGATTAAAACACTTTGTTACTTTACATTGAGCTGTGTAGAGTACATGAAGTCCAGAGATGGCTGCTGCTGCTGTAGGCTAGTGACACTGATGTGAGATGATAGTCCAGTGAAAGTAGAGCCTCTCTCTGCAGCCACACCGCTCTAATTCAATCAGCCGTTTACATGTGATCCATCCACGACAGCCCTATTCCTGCAGAAAAAGTAGTTCCAACAAGAATGGAACCAATGATGCTTGAGAGTTCTCATGCTATCAAGGGTCCTTATACATGAAATCCTTCATATCTTAAAGCCCCTGTCAATCCAAATGCAAAAAAATCCTTCTAACTATCGTTAGCATCATAGCATACTTGCCTAAATCATATTTACTCTACTCTACTTTTACTCTACATTTACTCTATTCTACATCTACTCTACTCTACATCTACTTTACCCTACTCTATAACCCTTAAAATATGACTCAGACAATTATGCTATTAGGCTAACGAAAAGTAGATGTAGAGTAGAGTAGATTTAGGCAATTATGCTATGAGGCTAACGCTATGTAATGTGGGGAGTTAGTTGCATGATAGTAAAGCTTCTGAAAAGAGTTATAGGCATATTTATCAATCCAAATGAAAGACATTGTCATTGCAGTTTGATCAACTTTACAGAGATGTAGTGTAGATGAGGCTATGGGCTATGCTCTGGTTCTTATGACACAGTAAGTATTTTGAACCAATCACAGCAGTTCTCTGCCTATTATAAAATCAATGACTGTTGACATGGATACTGTTTAATACAGCCACGCCCACACAGTCCTTTCAAATGGTCTACAGTAAAAAAGTTTTTTTTTAAACTACTATGTTTTATAATATTTATGAACATTTATTTTCACTTAGATTTTTTTGCAAATGCTTATTGAGACACCCAACTTTGGTATCACACATTGATGTTGTAATATTTTAGACCATCCCTGCATTCCAATACCCATACTTCCCTACTTATAAGTATGCCAGAAAAATATTTAGTATGTCCCAATACATGCACGTCAATTGTAGTATGTTGAAAATACATAAATGCCCCACCAACTCCAATAGTATTCGTACTCGATATTCGTCTTTATTCTTGACATTTCTCCACATAATGACAAATAAATCTTCCTTATCTGATGTTTTTTTCTCTCCTGTGGCCCTAAAACTCTTCTGTCCTTTAGTATGTAGTGTAGTAAAAAGAAAGAGTATGTGATTTGGAACGCAGGGCAGGTTTACAGATGCTTTAACACTGCCTTGTTCTAAAGCAGTCTTTCCCTAACAGTCAGCAGTTATCTTGCCCCCTTGTGGCCAGTGTGCGCCGCTGCATGTTCTATCCATAGCTTCAGTGGTGAGGATTAGATGGATTAGATGTTTAGTGAAATCTCCCCACGCTGCTGTAAATAGACAGATGGGTTTGTTCCAGCACCCTCCCCCAACATGCAAACGCACACGTATACATATACACACACACATACATACATACACTTAGCTAAACTGCCCTTTTAACTGTTTTATTTTTTTTTATTCTCATTGATTTTTTATTTTATTTTAATTTTCTCTGTAGCACTTTGAGATTTTAGTAATATAAATGCATTATAAGTAAAATGTATTATTATTATCACCACACATCCACCACTGTTGCAATGCCACGACAACATAAGAACACTACAGAATAGAGACAGGCATTTGTCTGTTGAAGACTTTCAGGCCTAACATAAGAATAGCCAGAGAGTTTATTTTCTATTTTTTAATATTATATTTCCTACTACATCTTTATTATCTATTATATTCCTCCACATTATGAACAGTTAATTAATCATGTGACATTTCTATTTAAGCTTTATTTATACTGGAGATATCATATCATTGAGGGGTGACCATCATTTGCAATGATGTCGAGAAACAAAAACAACAATACATACACAATATACAACGAAAATACATCAAATACACAACAAGCTGGTAAAGAGAAACATTTTAGACAGAGGTGTAGAGTGGCTGGGAATAGAATTAAAATGGTAAAAGTACAATATGGCCTAATTAAAACAGTTACAGTTAGAGTTTGGTAGATTTAAGATAGTTTGTTTAAATTGGTTAAAGGATATGATGGTATTCATTTTAATGTGTTGCTGTAAGTTGTTCCAGGAGTCAGGGGCACTGAAGCTAAAAGCTGTCTTTCCCAGCTCAGACCGGGCTTGTGGGACATAAAGCATTCCTTTGATGTGTACACAGACTGGGCAGATACAAGCACATACAGATTTTTTTTCAATCAACCAATATCCTTTATTGAACCAAAATTCATTGGGACTAAAATCTATTTTTTTCCAATAATGACCTGGCCAGGAAAGCAAGCACTTTAATTGATCAGCACAATCAACACAGTCACATACAATTATCACACACAACAATCAGGATCCAATGTATACAATACAAGTTAAAGGTGAAGTAAGCAATTTTTTTATGTTAATATAAGTGTTAAATCGTTCTTCATTCATACAGTGATCACTTACATAGTGTGCGCGTTTCATAAAGTCGATCTCTCAGTCACCTGCTCTGCATGTAATCGGCAAATAAACTTTTCGGGGATCCCGAAACTGATAACCAATCACAAGAGAGAACGCTACAAACCGGCACCCGTCTCACTGCCGGTGCACGCACAGAGCAATAGATGGGTGAATGTTTATGTGCCTACAATGGCGGAGCAGGTAAAAATCCTTCCCAATGTCTGTTTTGATGGTTTTTATAATGTTTTATCACACTTATGGATCTGAGATGATGCTAGATAACTCTCTGCTTGAAGACCGCAGTGCATTACAGTTTTTCTCAGTTGCTTTGGTGCTTTTCTCAGATCAGAATGAAAATTCTCATAACTATTAGTTCAACCTCTGCAACATTTAGTCATTTGAGCACATCATGTGTGAATGTGTATGATTGCTGTATGTTTGAGGTGGTGGTCGGAGGGGCCGTTGGCGCTGAATGGCAGCCACGCTTCTGTCAGTCTGCCCCAGGGCAGCTGTGGCTACTCTCGTAGTTTACCACCACTGGTATGACTGTGTGTGAACGAATTGAACCAGGAACCCTGTAAAGCGTCTTTGAGTGCCTATAGGCAATAAAGCGCTATATAAAACCTATCAATTATTAATTATAATTATTATTATTATTATCATAGTAGCAATTTCTCCTTCCTCTGAACAAATGGCAAATGCTTTTGGACATGTATCAGTTGCTTTCATACAATTCTCTGCTGTTTTATAACATTGTCATTTGCTTATGTCATGTCAGTCAAAATGAACTATACTTATGGATGCTGAATAGTCGTTCCCAATAAAACTAATAGTCTTCATTTCATTGCTTGAGTCATTACATACAAAATTGTTGAACTAGTTATCAAATTCTGTCAAGCAAATTTTATACCTTTCTTTATAATTTTTTCCTGGAAATGTCTCCTAAATTGAACAATTGCTCTCAGGTGGACTTCAGCTTTCACTCACGAGGATAATAGATGTAGATGAAAATATGTGGCCAGACAGACAGGAACGTCTGGATGTGCCAGAATGATTTACCTATATATGTTCAGTTACAATATGTCATGTTATATTGTTCACATTTGTGCACAGCTCTACCAAAAGGGTGTTTTTTTATGTTTGTTCTAAATAAGTGACTGAAGTGTATTTTTCTTTTGCACAATGCTGTAGAATTGCAAAGAGCATATACAGTAAAAATGTGAAACATACGTATTCAGTGTCTTGTACTCACTTACTCCCCTAACTACAGCAATGTGTAACTTTACTGTAGTTTTCAAATGGCTGTACAAGTAGTGTATAGTGCTGTCTTGAGCATTTTCAGGTAGTGTCACCGAGTTCTGACCTTTTTTTTGCATTGGAAAACACTGAGAGAATAAACTGTCATAATGAAAACATGACAAAGCCATTTGACTATCTTATTCATAAACGATGGTGTCAAGGCTTCTCATTTTGATGACACTGGCAGTTTCATTGACATGAATACTTGCTTTTGAGGAATATCCATTTTGAGCAAGTGACGTACTTTTGCAGGTTATCCACTAGGTTTTGCAGTTTGCACTAATTGTTTTGAGAAATGCACTAACTGCTGTGCAAATGTTAATAGTGATGTGAGAAAAGCACCAAAGCGACTGAGAAAAACTGTAATGTGGTGACGTAGGGACGAGCGAGGGGACTGCTAACTGCAGTAGGCCTAACTGACAGGAAGTTAGCTAAAAGAACCATTCCATACTGGTTAATGTTTCTCAATATTTCCTCAGAAATAAAATACATTATTTGCTATATAAATGAACCTCCCTTCTTAGTTTGCAGATAGATAGATAGATAGATAGATAGATAGATAGATAGATAGATAGATAGATAGATAGATAGATAGAGAGATAGATAGATAGATAGATAGAGAGATAGATAGATAGATAGATAGATAGATAGATAGATAGATAGATAGATAGATAGATAGATAGATAGATAGATAGATAGATAGATAGATAGATAGATAGATAGATAGATAGATAGCAATTAACAGTTGTTATATCTTCTAAATACCAAGTATATATAGGGAAATATTTGAAGCATAAATGTGTCCCAGGCGGAATGTGCTATGGGTACAGATGTGAGTGACCCCCTGTAGTGGGGATGAAACCCTTTAAAAAACAAGGACAGATTAGTGCTTCCACACACACACACGCACACACACACACACACACACACACACGCGCGCACACGCACACGCACACACACACACACACGATCATCCCTCTCCAAAACAATGTTAAGAGAAAGGGCTGCTGTGTCCTGAATCATTGGTGTAAAGACAAACAATAAACCGCTGCTTGCTAATCTCATTTGATGGAGGATCAGATGACGGTTGTTTCCAATTATTCCCCAATCCTTTCATCCACATTTTGGGTTACATTTCATTATTTTTAAAGAAAGCAAGGCATTGGACTAACGTATGGGGGATGTTTGGGGAAACAAAGGCAACGTTAGCCTCATAGCATAATTGCCTAAATCATATTTACTCTACTTTTACTCTACATCTACTCTGTTCTACATCTACTCTTCGTTAGCCTAATAGCATAATCACCTAAGTCATATTTTAAGGGTTATAGAGTAGGGTAGATGTAGAATAGAGTAGATGTAGAGTAAAAGTAGAGTAGAATAAATATGATTTAGGCAATTATGCTATGAGGCTAACGCAATATATGTTTAGGGGGGGAGGTGATAACTATAAAGGGGAACTCAGAACTCATCTGAGGTGTGGATGTTTTTAAATTAGTTCACTTCTGTTCACGGAATTCTTTTGCACTGACACCGCTGTCATAAATAACTGACACTCCTGGAACAAGAGCACTGAACTCCTCAGTATTTAAAAAAGTATTCAATGTTTAAATTGTATATTGCTGCCTGGTGCATTTCTTTCTGGAATTACTTCATATGAATATTGAATTATTTTAGATTAAGTCAAGTTTGTTCTTTATTTAATATTGACACAAAAGGCATTCCATACGTTTCAAGGGCAGAGAGAAGTGGTGAATGATCTGAGGTGGTGGCTGTGCATTGTGTGTGTGTGCGTGCAGTGTCAGGCCAGAAGAGGGTGTGTGAGAGTGTACAATATATCTACACTCTCAGCTTCCCTCTCTCTCTCTCTCTCTTCTCTTTCTTCCCTATGAGCCGATGCCCTGCAATGACATAATGAACGTGTGTGTGTGTGTGTGTGTGTCTGTGTGTGTTTGTGTGACACTATATGTACATGTTCTGCGCATGCTCTTTCCTCTGTCCCGGGGCCACTGTCGGCTAACATCAGCATTGATGCTGGGTCTCTCGCTCCACTGAGCGTGAGCAAGAGCACGCACACGCACGCACGCACACACACACACACACACACACACGCATGCCCGCACGCACACACACACACACACACACACACACACACACACACACACACACACACACACACATACACAAGCACACAGTAAACACACAAGCACACACACACAGGCATGCCCGCCTGGCCGCACGCACGCACGCACACACACACACACACACACACACACACACACACACACACACACACACACACACACACACACACACACACAAACACGGAAACTGACATACCAACAGAAATGTAATACTCGATACTGATTCCAAGGAAGTTCCACGATTGTCTTTCTGTGTGATTGATGACGCACTAACATGACACACAGCTAGACTACTGTAGAAAAATTTAATAAAAAAATAAAAAACTGACTGTTTTATTCAAAATATGCCTGTAAAACATGAATTGATTGCCATTTCTTATATTTTATTTTCCATGTCTCCCTTTACATAAGAACATGGGAAAGGAGACAAACAGAAAATATAAAAAATTAGCATTTTAATTTTTGAAGTTCCAAATAATTATTTATATTACAGTAATCAGCAGGCTAACACACACACACACACCTTCTGGCCTGACAGTTCTCCCACTAAAATTCCAACACAGAACACAGTGAGACGGAGAGCTGGACTGACAAAATGTAATAAAATACACAGTTTTAAAACAAACAATCATTAAGGTGTTGCTCATGTGTCCTATCTGAAAGTACAACCCTGTCTCCTAAAAATCATCCTAATATACTACTTTCTATTTTATAACAGCTACAGTATTTTTTGAGGAGACCAGAGACCCAGTTTAAATTTTTTCTTTTAACAGAAATACGAATAATCTTTCAGGAATGTATTCACTGAACATAACTACGTAATGTTCATAAACAACATGTTTCATGAGTTATTCCTACAATATCCTATCATGTCAATCAAAGCGTGATTTATGGCAGCTCACAAGCCCCTGTTATGTGGTGCACGCCAAGCACATGTTATCAATACAACGTTTCATATAATGTCAACTAACACCTAAATCAAATCAAATCAGTTTTATTTGTATAGCCCAAAATCACAAACAAATTTGTCTCAGTGTGCTTTACATTTCATACAATATGATACAATATGATACAATATGACACCCTGCCCTTACACCCTTAGCTCGGCTGAGAAAAAACTCCCAGTAAAAACCCTTTACCGGGAATAAAAAAATTGAAGAAATCTCAGGGAGAGTCGACAGAGTAAGGGATCCCTCTCCCAGGACAGACATACTGCAATAGATGTCATAAGTAGAGAAAATCACGAAGGAACACCTGCACTGTGTGTGTCAACTGACTCTGAGCAGAATGCAGGCTTGTCAATCAGTGCTGTCTTTGTGAAGCTTACATGGTCTAGTTGAGACGCTCACAGAATGGTCACAAACCACTGTCCTGTTGTTTTGATGGATTGCATCTTGTTTTGTTATACTTGTTTCATGTTTTCAGACTTCTTAACTGATAAATGTTCTTTTATTTATTAATGTGAGTTATGAGTAGGTAGCCCAATACTGCACATCCAGCATATGTTCATCTGGGGGTTTGGTGGCAACATGATATCTGTCTACCACTATTTTCTACTTTTACATTATTACCCATAGCCTACATTTACGTTTTAGTCAAATACAGACCTAAATGTACATTTTGGTCCTTGGATTTATATGCTACTAGTAGGCTATGCTATGAAAGAAGACATGTTATAATATTAAGGCAAAATAGAAAAAAAAAACTCTAAATGTACCTGTACTTTAATTAACAATGCTTTTGTTTTTCCCGCGGTGCCTTTTACAGTAAATAGCGGATTGGTCCTATTAGAGAGCCTTTATTTTGTAGTTGAACTTCCGGTCCTGTCGTCGTCTTAATGTGGGCGCTTGACGCTGGTAGTAACGGGACTGTTTACGTCGTAGAGAGGGAGAGAGGGAACGTTCAGTCTGCGCTCGAGACGCTACTAACGACAGGACGGTCCACTATGTTGACAGCACAGTAGATAGAACACCATCTTTTTTTCTTCTTCTTTTACACACACCACACGCTGAGAACCCAATGAATGGAGTTGCTTTCTGCCTTGTTGGAATTCCACCTCACTCAGACACTGAAGTAAGTCAAAGGCTGAACTAAAGTCAATACGTGTTTTTCTCTCTTCTTCTCTCAGGTATTTTACGGTTGGAATATTGTAGGCTATTTTAATTCTTCTTCGCCTGTTCTTCTTCTTGTAAATTGTACTTTTCCACAGCTAGATTCAAGCTAATCTTCGAGCTAAAAGTGTGTTGCCAGTGTGAGTTGACATAAAGCGTATGGCATCTTTTTAGAACGCAAACATCCCAAAAGCCTTTTACACACCCTTCACTAAACTTAAGTGGGTCAGTAAAGGATGTCCCTTTTCCCCCATTTAACCATCATAGCCCATGTTTGCGTTGCATGGCTAGTCACATGGAAAGTTACAGTTAAAGCATCCATGTAACTTCACTGTCTGTGTGTGGGGGCTTCGGCGTACATCGTCTCCTCCTCCACACACACACACACACACACACACACACACACACACACACACACACACACACACACACACACACACACACACACACACACACACACACACACACACACACACACACACACACACACACACACACACACACACACACACACACACACACACACACACACACACCCACCCTGCGTTGTTTTAGGATATGTTCTCTTTCTCCATACACTTGTCTTATGCAACCTGTCAACCCCCCCCCCCCCCCCAGGCTCGGAGCAGAAAGTGCACGCTGCAGGCTAGTCAACCACACCATGAATAAGTCATGATTTCAAAATTACACAGAATTTTTGTATGAAAGTGGATGGAGGCAAGAGAGAGGCCACTACATTAAGACAAACTATATAAGTTTGAAGTTGGACTCCATCGGAAATTGTGAATGTTTTTAGTTAAGAATCTTATTTTTATGTTTTACAACTGTACTTAATATCGAACTTATATTTTGTATTGTGTTTTATGTGTAACTGTGTTCTGCTGTCCATCTTGGCCAGGTCTCTCTTGAAAAAGAGATTTTAATCTCAATGAGACTAACCTGGTTAAATAAAGGATAAATAAAAAATAAAAAAGATAATGACGTACAGACACTGCAGGTGTTAACTAATATATATCATCATTAAACTTGGCTAGTACAATACTTACATTAAAAAAAAAATACGTATTATGTGTAGGCTATACATGTCTTTGAAAATCAACCCTCTAGATGTTGGATTAAGCCAATGTTAAAATCTTTATTTTTTGCGACATATTAGTGTCCAAACGTTTTTTACAGAACAGATTTTGTGTACAGCCTCTTTTTATTTGATAAATTGAATAATATATGTTCATGTACAGTTCTTTAATATGCAGTTTCGGCATGTTTTTATAAATACAATATAGCGTAAATCAGATGACTAACAACATACAAATCCTTCTGTTATAACCTTCAGAATAGTGCTAAGAATGATGTGGAAAGTTGAGTTGATGTAAGGCAAGGCAAGGCAAGGCAAGGCAATTTTATTTATAGAGCACATTTCAGGCACAGGGCCACTCAAGGTGGGGAACAAATTTAAAACATGGGTAAAAATACAACATTTAAATAAAATAATTAAAACATTAAGTGCTTCAGAAGTTTAGATTTTTGGTTCAGAGTATTGAAAAAAAAAACTAATGTTGAGAGACTCTTTTGTATAAAATGTTGAGATGAGATAACGCCCGTTGAAGATGGTTGTTTAGGAGAAACATACAGATGCAAAACAGACACGGTTAAGTTAAAAGTATCAACTAAACTTTTTAGAACTTTGATTTAAAAAATACTAGAATGCAAGAATATAAGTTATTGTTACAAAATAGCCATAAATCAAAAAAAATGACCAGTGTTTGAAAAAAAACTCTCCTTGCGTTCCACTTTCCATACTTCCCTACTATTGAGTATGCCAAAAAAAAAAGATTTAGGACGTCAATACATGCATGTCAATTGTAGTATGCTGAAAATATCTAAATAGTAATACCCTACTAACTCCAATAGCATTTTGGAGTATTTGTCTTTATTCTTGACATTTCTCGACATAATGAAAAAAAATCTTAATTATCTGATTTTTTTTCTCTCTCCTGTGTCCCTAAAACTCTTCTGTACTTTAGTATGTAGTGTAGTAAAAAGAAAGAGTATGTGATTTGGAGCGCAGGGTCTGTTTTTCCTTAAAGGGAATCATGTATTTTTTGTTTGTAATCATATTTTTCATTTCTCCATGATGTAAGTGAAGGCAGCACCTATTATTGCTGTGAGTCTTTTGCACAGAGCTAGCTGGGGTTAGCCTAACGGGTGGGTGGGCAGAGAGACAATAAGAAATTGGTCTGGAATGCATGTATTTCCATATGGCAGCCCACATATGCACAGTCAGTTGACAGAAGGCACATTGTAGCCTTTCGCCCAGAGGAGGGGAAAAATCAGTTCGAAAAATGACATGAGTATTTCAGAAATGTCTGCCCACCCTCCTGACTAACAAAAAACTGCATAGACGTTTAATCTTGACAATGGATCTTAAAGGTGCACTCTGCAGTTTTCAGGGGAGGGGGGGGGGATTTGTTGACATAAGCAGAGCCTGCACTTATTTTACTAAACCTATTTTCTCTTCATGTTCACCTATTGAGTAATTCTATCATCATAAATGAAACAATGTTGAGGAACCTGGAACAAAACTCACCAAACTGTGAGCCCTGCCGCTGTAAACAACAAAAACGTTAAGACATTAACTTTTCAGGAAGCTTTTTGACTTCGATAATTCAGTGATGAGAATACCTTAGAAAATAGTAACTTCTCTGAATCACCCAAAGTTACATAGTGCACCTTTTAAAGACCTACTTCACCGGTGGGAATATGAAGGTGTATTGAACTCCGAGATCCTATGTAGTATAAATGTGCAAACATTTTAGAAATCTGTTCTTCCTAGCCTGAGAAAAGGCAGAAAGAGTGTGTTATGGTCTCACTGTCTAACTCTACATTTTACTAATGACACATCACACTAGTAAAAATGTAGGGTTAGGATTAATAGGACATCTGGGCCAAGGGAAGACTGAGGGAAGAAAAACCTAATTCATTATATTATAATAGTGATTTTATAATGATAGAACGCTGGTTCAGTAGCTGAAATATTCCTTTAATGAGCGGTTTATGCTGCTAATCTAGATTCTGACATCATTTTCTCTCCATCTTTTCCATGTCTTTGATCAGTCCCCCCATCAAACAGCCCGTTGTTGTGTCCCCAGAGCCTATGAGTTATTTCCTGCTCTCACTAATGTGTGGGCTTTATTCACATTATTCACAGCTTGTTACTGTGGGATTGTGTCATGGCCCAGTTAGCATCAGGGCCATGGGTCATACACCACAGATAACTGACATCAGCGCTGGAATAAGTCTATCTGTACAATCAGGGACATTTTCATTTAAGATTAAATTATGTAAATGTCAATGTAAATGAGGGAGTCGGTTCGTAGGTGATTTATATCTGATTTATTTATTTTTAAGTAATTTTTTTGGCATTTTTAGTGTAGAGACAGAGTTGAAATGGGGCAGAGAGGGGAGTGACATGCAGAGAACGACCGCGGGCTGGAATCAAACCCGCGGTCCGCTGCTGGCCGAGGCCCATGGGGGGGGACGCCCTACCAACTGAGCTAAGGGCGCCCCCATATATCTGATTTATTTAGTTGGAAATGAATACTAATGAATTTTCCTAATTTGTTTATTCTATACCTTGGCCTAAACTTATTCTGGTCTGCAAGTGTTTCATGCTGAGATGTTAATTCTACATTTTGTGGTTTTCATTTTATATTTGTAAACTTTCAGCCTGGAAATTCAGACCTGACGCTGGCCTGTTGGTCTGGAAACGTTTGCTCTGCTCATTGAAGTGGTTTTTGACTGATGCTTAAGAGTTAAAGACCTACTTCACCGGTTGGAATATGAAGGTGTATTGAACTCGGAGATCCTATTTAGTATAAATGTGCAAAAAAAAATTAAATCGGATCATCCTAGCCTGAGAAAAGGTAGAAAGAGTGTGTTATGGTCTCACTGTCTAACCCTACAGTTTCCTTCTTGTGACATCACAGTAAGGGTTACAGGACTGCTGGGCCAAGGGAAGACTGAGGGAAGAAAAACCTCATTCATTATATTATAATAGTTATTTTTAGAGGTGGGCATAGATTAATTTTTTTAATCTAGATTAATCTAGATTAATTTTGAAATTAATCTAGATTAATCTAGATTAAAATGTCTCATTTGAATTCATTCATAATATGTGTGTGCTCCCTAAATAATGACTCAAAGTAAGTCTTTGAGAACGTGTTTCTCAAGCCAGGTGGCGCATCAGACCAGGGGCTCATCTCCTGTTTCCAACATGCATCACAAACTGCTTGAGGAAGCTGTTCTACTATGATAATTGGTGATGAAAATAAATAATGTTCAACAAGATGTACTTGTGTTTACAAACTGTTTATTCAGTTAAACATGAACTTTGAACTGTAGGCCATAAGAGGTAACGATGAATTGTTTAGGGCTGCAACTAACGATTATTTCAATAATCGATTAATCGGTCGATTATTTTTTCGATTAATCGATGAATCGGATAAAAAAAATAAACATTTGTAAATGCTGCATCTTTATTCAAAAACTGAACATTACTTCAAATTCACAGTGCACACTGAAGTGTCAAAACACCAGGTTATTGCTCCAACGTCCCGGAACTATTAAAAGTAATATTAAATGATAAAAAATTAATAATAAACTTAACTGGGATAACACAAAAAAAAACATACAATGTATGATATACATTTATACAGTATAAGGGATGTCCATGGTAAACCAGTCAACCGATAATATTTTTAACCGGTAAATACTAACGGTTAAAAAAATTAAATCATCTTAATTTCTCTCAGATGACAGGAGAGTTAATTTGTATTGATATTGATACCATTTTCAAGACTCCTTAACGATCCAAGTCTTTATTGATATCAAAATTGATAATTTTCTATTATTTTGTTGAAATAGAACTTGTATTATTGCTTTAATTGCTGATATGATCATAGCTCTAGATAGGACATTAAACAGGTCATAATTCCATTCCATCTTTACTATCTATTTTATCTTGCTGGGAAAACAAGTTTCGCCAAAATCTCAAATTTCTTTTTTTTTGTGTTGCATTTGAACACATCAATCATATTACTGAGCCGGCCTGAACACATCACAGTTGACATGTTTGCTACTTTTTTTAAGCTAACTAGCTTTATATCCTTCCGATTTTAACATGGATTTAAAATCTGGATCACTATTTTTAACTGACGGGACTTTCTACACCGTTCGGTTGTATGATTACTGCCGCTGCATTGAATGACTGTTGATGCGCCGATGCCGATTCTCCGAGCACGTCTGCACACCGTCTGCAGCAGCAGCTGACAGAGTTTTTTTGGACTAGACGGATACTGAGTTGATGGAGTTTTTTTTAACCCAAAGAAAGCAAAGGTACAACACTTTTATATAGGCCTGCAGTCCAGTGTTAGATATGACCAAAATACAAGCTGTGGCCGCTCACACTATAGCTTTCCCGCACGTGAAGCGAGCCTTCACGTGCGGAAGGGGGTTCACCCCGACGGCGAACAGCATCTCCCCTGAGCCGAACAGGAGGTGGAATTAAGAGATTAACGGCGATATTTTTTTTATCGCCCGATAAGAGTCTGGCGTTAACGCAGCCGTTAACGCCGTTATCGGCCCACCACTAGTTATTTTATAATGATAGAACGCTGGTTCTGTATGGGTGAAGTATTCCTTTAATGGTCAAAATGTGAGACGGAAAGACATTATTTAAACACGTCTAACTGTCTGATCAGCTGTTTGCTGGTTTTATTGCTGTGTCCATCATTATCTCTGCATAACGTCTTGGTCTCCAGATAGCAGTAAATATGGACAATAAGGGTGTATTCACACTGGGAAAGTCCGCTAGTGC
The DNA here is from genome assembly GCF_949987685.1 of Ammodytes marinus. Lineage (NCBI taxonomy): Eukaryota > Metazoa > Chordata > Actinopteri > Uranoscopiformes > Ammodytidae > Ammodytes > Ammodytes marinus. Next base: position 22,145,676 of record NC_137224.1, on the reverse strand, counting down.
ACTTGCTTTGGTCCAGACCAAATAGAGTTTTGATTTTTTTTGTTTGGTGTGGTCCACTTTCATATTGCCCCTTTTGCAAGTGAACCAGCATTACGAAGCAAAACCACACGTGATCTGAGGTCATTCATTCATTGGACAGACATTCTGGGGTGGAGAGAAACAGGAAGCACAAAGTTTAAACTGCGAAATACATATCATTGATATAATATGGGGCTAAAAATAATAAAAGGGCCTACATCTAACCTATAAATAAAGAGGAAAAACATCAAATTATTGTTGTTTCATATGGTTATAATGTGTAGCCTTATGTCAATGCCACGTTATGTGGCTTGTAGCCTACGATGTGAAACATCATTTTTACTGTATTTTTGGTGCTGGATGCGCGTCACGCGAGAAGAATAGGCTCAAGCTGACACTCAGCTGATTAAGCTGTGTATCAGCTGGGTCGGCGCAGTTCAGCTCCAAACTGACACGGGGATAGTATTGACGGTCCCGTACATGGGAAGCAAAATAAAAACACACACTTCTTGCGCAGCGTGAACCTGTTGGCACTGTGCGAGAGACGGCCCTCTCCTTCATCTGATCGCTGATCGCTGAACACATTCAGCATTTATATTGTTCTGGGCTCCCGGTCAAACCACAACTAATCTTCCTAACAATGGCGACAACAACACTTTCCCATAATGTGAAGCTGACGGCTATTTATTAAAAAAGAAAAGAAAGAAAAGGCACAGTGCCTCCTGCATTTGGGTCGGATCGAGTCCGGACAAATTCACACCACAAACGAACTGCAGCAGAGTGCGTTTGGAAACGCATCGAGACCACCTCTTCAGCTGGGTCTCGGAGCGTTTGTTTGGTCCGCCCCCGAGTGCGATTGCTGTATTCACACCTGCCTGAAAGATGCGCACCGAAGGCGGAAGTGCATCTGAGTTTGTTTCAACCGAACTAAACACGGCATGTGTGAATACACCCTAACTTCACTGAAAGGACAATAAAATGTTGTCCCATATGAAACAATTCTCTCCCTCTGTCTTTAGTTTGTGATTTGAAACATCTCCGTATTCTACTCTTTAGTACAGCCATGTTATGTTACACTGCTTGGTTGCCTTTAATGCAGTCTTCAGACCAAACTATTTAGTCCAGGCAAAATAGCGTTTTTCATAGAATAAATTGTAAAATAATTTTTTTCAGCTCAGATCATTTCTATGAGGTGTCCAGAACAACATACTAAAAGTCCTAAGAAATCCTAGTTGAGGAAATATGTTTAATTCTCATCAATCCGAGATGTGTGCCAATAAGGCGAGACACTAATACATCCAAATAGGGCAATTTTTTTCCTTTAGTCCTATCAAAATGAAACTTTACACAATGAAAGTATCCATGATAATTAACATTTGTTGTATTACAAGTTTCTTTGAAAATGAATTTTAATATACAAATGAGCTATACACTAATCGTACATGCCCAAAATAAACCCAAATAGGCTTAATTTTTTCCTTTACTCCTACCACAATAAAACTTTACATAGTAAAAGTATACTTGAAAAGTAAAACATTTTGTATTACAAGTTTCTTTTTAAATTAATTTGAATATGCACATGAGCTCCACACTTATTGAATATCCAATCATCCTACTGCCAATGGGTGATGGCGATGCTGCTTTTAGACTGGCCTCTAACCTGAAAAACTGCCTGGCTTACCTGCCAGGGGTATAACAGGTGCCTCTCATGAATTAGATGTGTCTCTTCAAATGCCACTGCACGCAATTTGATAGCTCTACAACCAATCAGAGCAATGAACAATGTGACGTATTAAGCCCCGTTCGTTTAGCGAACAGCGGGTTAACTGTTAAATTTGACCTTTGCCGTGGTCGGTCTGCAAAACAGAACATTCCTCTTACTTGCTAATGCTTTTACTATGTAAAGTTTTATTGTGGTAGGAGTAAAGGAAAAAGTAAGCCTATTTGGGTTTATTTTGGGCATGTACGATTAGTGTATAGCTCATTTGCATATTACAATTCATTTTCAAAGAAACTTGTAATACAAAAAAAAATAATTATCATGGATACTTTCATTGTGTAAAGTTTCATTTTGATAGGACTAGATGAACACCCTGGGAGAGCTTCAGTAACATTCCTTCCAATGATTGATCTTGATCCCAGTGATTAATCCTGCATATACTCAACATTGAGGTTTGTGGCAACTCAAGCTCTGCAGTATGATGTGACCCCTGTTCTGACGTTCGACCAACCCCTTCTGGAAAGCCTTGACCATTATAAGTTAACTTCTAATACAAATGTTTTACTTTTCATGTAGACTTTCACTTTGTAAAGTTTTAATGTGGTAGGAGTAAAGGTTCAAATGAAGCCTATGCGGATATATTTTGGGTAGCCTATATTTGATTAGAGTATAGCTCATTTGCATATACAAATTCATTTTCAAAGAAACTTGTGAGACAAAAAATGGTGTTTCACAAACCATGCAAAGCACGATGCAGATGTGCTCATTGTCCAAACTGCCATTGCCTCTGCCAGAACAAAAGACACAGTCTCAGTAGGTGATGACACAGACTTGTTAGTACTCTTGTTGCATCATGCTGATCTGAATGCACACAAGCTTGGCAAGTCTGACCTGTATGGGTTCAGTTTGGTGGGCCTAAACTGACCTGGCTGGTTTTATTTGTGTTTTATCTAGTGCCGCTCAATTTCTTCCCTAAAGATCTCTCATTACATTGGTCCATTTCATCACTCAATTTAGCCCACCTGATCACATACTTTCAAGCAGCACTGTATGGTGCATAAAGTAGACAAAGGAGTTACTTGGTCCCACGGTGTGTGACAATCTCCTCTTTCTCCATGCCATTTCAGGCTGTGATTCTACATCTCGTCTATTTGGCATAGGAAAGGGAATGGCACTGAAAAAAGTAAAAAATTACACTAGCTAGGGGAGGGGTAATCTAATTCATGAGAGGCACCTGTTATACCCCTGGCAGGTAAGCCAGGCAGTTTTTCAGGTTTGAGGCCAGTCTAAAAGCAGCATTGCCATCACCCATTGGCAGTACGATGATTGGATATTAAATAAGTGTGGAGCTCATGTGCATATTCAAATTCATTTAAAAAGAAACTTGTAATACAAAAAAAGTTACTTTTCAAGTATACTTTTACTATGTAAAGTTTTATTGTGGTAGGAGTAAAGGAAAAAATTAAGCCTATTTGGGTTTATTTTGGGCATGTACGATTAGTGTATAGCTCATTTGCATATTAAAATTAATTTTCAAAGAAACTTGTAATACAGCAAATGTTAATTATCATGGATACTTTCATTGTGTAAAGTTTCATTTTGATAGGACTAAAGGAAAAAAATTGCCCTATTTGGATGTATTGGTGTCTCGCCTTATTGGCACACATCTCGGATTGATGAGAATTAAACATATTTCCTCAACTAGGATTTCTTAGGACTTTTAGTATGTTGTTCTGGACACCTCATAGAAATTATCTGAGCTGAAAAAAATTATTTTACAATTTATTCTATTTTTGGGCCCAACATGCCTTACTTTGCCTGGCCTAATTGCCCTGTGTTCCAATACCCATACTTCCCTACTATTTAGTATGCCAGACAAAGATTTAGGATGTCCCAATTCATGCACGTCAATTGTAGTATGCTGGAAATACATAAATGCCCCCCTAACTCCAATAGCATTTTGCAGTATTCGTCTTTATTCTTGACATTTCTCGATACATAATGAAAAACAATCTTTCATATCTGATTTTTTTTTCATGTTCACCCCCACTTTGCCACAGATTTCCACAAGTGTGTGTGTGTGTGTGTGTTATCTAAGGCTGTCCCGTCATCAGATAGTGTGTGTTCAGTGGAGCAGGCTCCCTCTTACCTTATATGTCCTGTTCACACTGCCAGCTTTGGCCCTGAGCTCAGGCTGCTAGGGGGAATTACTTTGTGCTGGGTGAATATACAGTTAAACAGTGGCATTTTTCTGCAGGTATGGGGCTCCAGAAAAGGCCTGTTTGTACGGGTGGGTGGTTCGATCCCCCGTCTGCCCGCCACATGTCGAAGTGTCCTTGGGCAAGACATTGAACCCCGAATTGCTCCCGATAGCTAGCTTGCACCTTGCGTGGTAGCTGCTGCTATCGGTGTATGAATGTGTGTGTGATTGGGTGAATGTGTACAAAACAATGTTAAGTGCTTTGAGTCTGTGAAAAACCAGGGAAAAGTGCTATATGAGTGGAGTCCATTTACCATTTACCATTTTCTGTATAATACTGCATAGTTTTAATAATGCATTCAGTGTATTGATAAAGCCTTTCTTGAGCAGCATCAGGGCTGGGCTCTTTCCTCTCTCTCATAGCCATATATGGGTATGGCGCTTCCCCATTGATCCATCCTTGATTTTATTGTTTCTTGGAAATGCCACTAGAAGGATGGTCTTGATTTACGCTCTCTTACCCACCAGCCACAATGGAGATTATGAAATATGTAGTGAGCATCTAGTACCCATAATGCACTGTGCCTAAATGACTTTATTGGATATTAAAGAACTCTAATGGAAAAGAGGGGAAGAGATGATGTAACAGATTGCATTACAACTGTGAGTGCTGTTGTAGGATGTAGCATCATTCAAGCTACACTCAATGTGAATCCATGTCTTTGTTGTTACACCCCTTTAACCTTCATACCAACACATTGACGTCTGGCATTTTCTTGATGACAGTGAAGGACCTTAAGTGATATTCTATCTATATATCATTTATGTATCTATTATTTTCTATTGTTTATGAATTGAATACATCCCAGGGAAAAGACCGAACCAACAACCTTGGTTTCTCATCCTGAAACATAAATCTCTTAAAATGGCTCATAAATATTTCTTTCATTGAGGCTCAGTCATTTCCTCAAATAGCTGGCATCAGCCCTTTTTGAACACACATTACGCTAACAATAAGAGATTGTGAATTTGTTGGGGACTATTTTCAGCTGCACCTTTTCCCTTTTTTATGTGTGTGTGTGTGTGTGTGTGTGTGTGTGTGTGTGTGTGTGTGTGAGTGAGTGTGAGAGCGAGAGCGAGAGCGAGAGAGAGAGAGAAATAGGAGTGATGTGGGCAGATGAGGTGTTGGTCAAGGTTGAAAGTTTGAACATAAGGCCAGTACAGCCTTGTTTAATCATGGTTCCCAAAGAAACCCACACTGGAAAACAGTGTGTGTGTGTGTGTGTGTGTGTGTGTGTGTGTGTGTAATATTACCACCAGTTGTATTATACAGCTCCTATTGGCAGTACCCACTAGTAACTGATCTATAACTTTACATTACCGTCACTTATTTCTTTGTTAGCTTACTACTATGCATGTTATGTCCATTCCAAACTTTAGTGTGGTCCGTCTATCATTACATGTCCCCTTCTCTATCTGTGCAGGCTGAGGTAGTGTAGGCAGCTGTAGTGAGTACACTAGAGTAGTATAGGAAGAATTGTCCAGCACAAAATTAAGTTGTAGAGAAAGAGTATACCGCTGCGTTCCAAATCCCCATACTACCTACTATTTAGTATGGTGAAAAAAAAAAAGATTTAGGATGTCCTGATTCTTGTGGCCAGATTTAGTATGGTTAGAAAAACAAACGGTGATGCGACGGATATAGAAGCAAGAGGCAAGATCAAGGAGCCATGTTAGGGCAAAGTAAAAGTATGTCTCAAGTGTATGCCTACTGCATCCTAACTTGATTATTTGTATGGTCAGATGTATGTATGTAGAATAGAAAAAAGAAAGAGTATGTGATTTGGAATGCAGGGTACATTTGACTGTAGTTCTTCCCACTGGCTTACAGGCCTCTCTGGCAGCACAGCGCCCTACTCCCAGGTATCAGACAGATGGCTTTGCTTCAGTAAATCTGCTAACGGGAGAAAATGTGTTCTATCAGCAGTGAGGAAATGTGCTGATGTCGCACACTGACTTCCCCAATTCCAATGATGAAGTATCCCTGTAGTAAACAAGTGCCTACGCCCCTCACATTAAGCACAGGGAGGCTGTGTGTGTGTGTGTGTGTGTGTGTGTGTGTGTGTGTGTGTGTGTGTACATCAGTCCTCTGCAGATGGGTAACAGTCATTGTGTGTGTGTGTGTGTGTGTGTCTTTTTGTACTTGGAGGCTTGGCTCTATACTGTATGGCAGAGAGGGGGCTGTTCAGTGGTTTGTGTGTGTGTGTGTGTGTGTGGGGGGGGGGGGGTTGGACAGCCTAGACGTGCTGTGAAATGTTCTACAATGGAGCTCTGTTAAGCTGTGTGTTCTGCGTGTGTGTGTGTGTGTGTGTGTATGTGTGTGTGTGTGTGTGTGTGTGTGTTTGTGTGTGTGTGTGTGTGTGAGAGAGAGAGAGAGAGAGAGAGAAAGAGGAGCGATGTGGGCAGATGATGTGTTGGTCAAGGTTGAAAGTTTGAACATAAGGCCAGTACAGCCTTGTTTAATGATGGTTCCCACAGAAACCCACACTGGAAAAGAGTGTGTGTGTGTGTGTGTGTGTGTGTGTGTGTGTGTGTGTGTGTGTGTGTGTGTGTGTGTGTGTGTGTGTGTGTGTGTGTGTGTGTGTGTGTGTGTGTGTGTGTGTGTGTGTGTGTGTGTGTGTGAGAGAGAGCTATTTTGCACACAGTGGACCATTCTTGTTCGAACAGGTGGACTGTTCATGAATGTGTCAATGAAATGGTGTGTGTGTCTGTGTGTGTTTGTGTAAGTAAGTGTGTGTTTGTGTGTGTGCCTGACAGTTAAAAAAGGAGGAAATAGGTGTGTAGCAACAACATGCAATGTCTATCGTCACTATCAGGGTGGAAACTGTCACCTACCAAACTATTGTCCAAAACTGTCATTTTTCGGGAAAAAACCCAATACTGTATTTTTTAATCAAATTAACTGTGGAATCGTCAATTCACTATCTATTTTTAATAATTCTCGTAGGTTAAAACGTCATAAAACCCACACATAGCATGAGGTGTACCAGTAGCACTTGCAAAAAAGAAATAAAAAAAAACGCTGATACAAGGTTTCTGGCAGACAGGGACAATATTCCAAGTCAACAAATACAAATTGCGCAAAGAAATTGCTGCCGCTTTCAGACACCAATTGTATCTTGCCATTATGTGGAGGAAGATTCATACAGTGGCTGTGTTCAAGAAGCCTTAATAACGTCCTCCCTCCTACATACTCAACATGTACTACACACTGTCTACTTAACCATACATTGTGTATGAGAGGTACATCGCACCGTTTACACTGAAGTATACAGAAGCAATAAAGAATAAAAAAAAAAAATCCATGTCGTTTGAAGAGTCGCAATGCATTGTGGGCGGTTGAGTAGGCAAAGTATCCTATCGATCCATACACAAAATCTTCCTGGAAGTTAGTACTCACATCAAAATTAGTATATGAGTAGGACGTTTAGTATGGCTTTTCGAACACAGCCAGTATGTACAGCCCAGTGATATAGGTTGCGTTCCGAATCGCATACTTTCTACTATATAGTATGTAGAAAAAAGATTTAGGATGTCCCGATTCTTATGGCCAGATTTAGGATGGTTAGAAGTACCCGGATGTCCTACTTCATGCGGCCAAGATTGTTAGTGTTGAAAACTGCATCCTATTTGGGGCGATTCTGACCCACAATCCAATGCGCACGTGAAATGACGTCACATCGACAAAGCCTCCATATGAAAACAAACGGGGATGCGACGGATATAAAAGCAAGAGGCAAGATCAAGGCGCAATGTTATGATGAAATAAGAGAGTAAAGTATGTCCCAATAGTGTGCCTACTGCATCCTAACTAGATTATCTTTATTGTCGGATGTAGTATGTAGAATAGAAAAAAGAAAGAGTATGCGATTCGGAACGCAACCATAGTCTTTTATACGTGTCTCATCTGCTGCTTACTGCTCTGATTGGCTTTATTGTGGGAACTGGAGCGTGGACATGAAAAGGCAGTATGTTAGGGGGGAGCTCACACTGACAATGATATGAACACTCAAATGTATTTTGATGGAACTGACAACATACACATACTGTCAAATAAATGAATTGTTTCATAATGACACCAAAAGCTGATATAAACAGTAGAGTTATCAATACTTAAATTGTGGTTATATTATCCATGTCAGATACAAAGCAATGTACTAAAAGAAAAATGACAATCCCATTTAATGTGTGACAGAACAAAAACAGTTATAAATATCTTGACTGGAGAGGATGCCATGAACTGAAAGAAATGAACTTGGAATGAGGGCCAATAGTTTCCTCAGGGGGGGGTGGGGGGTTTAGACTGCTAACACAATACCATTCCTTCACCAATTTAAAAATAGGATATAGGCTATACGCTTCAATTGTCCTATATAGCCATGTGTACATGAATGGGATGCATGTACTTTGAGTAAAAAGCAGGGCTTCTATTTAAATCAACATCCAATACATACTTCTGTCAGTGTCTGCCATGCACTGATTTTATTATTATTATTTCAAGATGTTCCTGAGCTAAACACAGGTTCTAAAATAGACTGAGCGCTTGTCTAGCTTGGCAGGTGAATGAAAGGAAGAGCAGCTAATGCAGCCAACTACATCCAAGAAGAAGTAGTCTCAGGGCTCGTCAATGTGTTAGTATATACTACATGTGTCCATAACAGGCTCATTTGCTCATCCTGAATACAGCATATACTGTCTGGCGTAATGTGCATTTATTCCATTCATCAAGTCAATTAAATCGATATTGACCACTCCTCTTGGCCCTAGAAGAGCTGTTTTTTTTTTTACAGCTGTTTCAAAATGCAAAGACTCCATTGATGCACTATGTGGGACAATCTTTCTTCATAAGCATCTACATGGGCTACATGAAACACAGTAGCTAACAGGACTGTATGGCTGTGTTCAGAAAGCCATACTAACGTCCATACTCGTACTAATTTTGACGTCAATTTGAGTATGTTGTGGTTGTGTATGCGAGTTTGTGTCGGATGTCGAGAAATGCCTGGATGAGTACTTACTTCCGGGAAGATTTTGCGTATGGATCGATGGGTTGCTTTTCCTACTCAACCACAATGCATTGCGTCTTTTCAAACGACACAGAAGTTTTTTTTTTTTAATTCTTTATTGCTTCTGTATACTTCAGTGTAAACGGTCCGACTAACCCCGCATACACAAACGATGGTTAAGTAGACAGTATGTAGTATATTGAGTATGTAGGAGGGAGGACGTTAGTATGGGCTTTTGGAACACAGCCTGTATGTCAGACTAGTTTATGGTCCAGAAGAACAATGCTAGTGGAGCCGCCTGTAATCACTGTGTCTGTCGGTGTAGTGTGCTCTGCTGTTGTTTCCTTCCTTTCTTATAGTGCTGCATTCTTTCAGTCACACACACACAACACAGCCCAACACTGCTTTGTTCCAATGCCTCCTCAGACACACAGAGCCACTGTCTAATGGAGAACAATGGGCCCATACTGCATGGGCCTGCATGGGCTGCTCTCTGCTCAGTGCTAGTCCACATTAAAGATACAGCAGCGTACAAAACATTCCTAGCCTAGTGTCACTGACTGGGTCAACTGAAAAACCCTCTGTGTGTGTGTGTGTGTGTGTGTGTGTGTGTGCGTGTGTGTGTGTGTGTGTGTGTGTGTGTGTGTGATGGCAGTCATTAAACATTATTGGCTGTCTCTCTCCATCACTGACTGGGTTCTTTGACCCTGAAGCCTGAAGTTGGGCTGATCATATTAAATTCTTCTGCTTTCTGCTTGTGTTTGTAATTCAACTAATTCAGCTGATGGGTTAGCCAGGACCTTCAGCATCTCTAGACCAAGTTCCTATGAGTATGTATGGCAGCTGTTTGGACACCTGAAAGTATCATCAGCATGAGACAATGATGCACCACCAAACACAATTCTTAACCTGGACATTGGGATTGGTGTTACATCCAAATAAGGATGCTAGGTCAGTGTAGGTATACCTTCAGAATGCACATCAGTTTCATGAAGTAAAAAACGTCATTTCCTTCCAACATGAAAAGAGACACTATATTGTACATGTGCATGAATGTTGAGATGATGCTCATTCAAACAAGCCTATATAGGCCAGGCAAAGTAAGGCATTTTGGGGCCAAAAATAGAATAAATTGTAAAAGAATTTTTTTCAGCTCAGATAATTTCTATGAGGTGTCCATAACAACATACTAAAAGTCCTAAGAAATCCTAGTTGGGGAAATATGTTTAATTCTCATCAATCCGAGATGTGTGCCAATAAGGCGAGACACCAATAAATCCCAATAGGGCTATTTTTTTCCTTTAGTCCTATCAAAATGAAACTTTACACAATGAAAGTATCCATGAAAATTTAAATGTTTTGTATTACAAGTTTCTTTGAAAATTAATTTTAATATGCAAATGAGCTATACACTAATCGTACATGCCCAAAATAAACCCAAATAGGCTTAATTTTTTCCTTTACTCCTACCACAATAAAACTTTACATAGTAAAAGTATACTTGAAAAGTAAAACATTTTGTATTACAAGTTTCTTTTTAAATGAATTTGAATATGCACATGAGCTCCACACTTATTGAATATCCAATCATCGTACTGCCAATGGGTGATGGCAATGCTGCTTTTAGACTGGCCTCTAACCTGAAAAACTGCCTGGCTTACCTGCCAGGGGTACAACAGGTGCCTCTCATGAATTAGATTTGTCTCTTCAAATGCCACTGCACGCAATTTGATAGCACTACAACCAATCAGAGCAATGAACAAGGTGACGTATTAAGCCCCGTTCGTTTAGCGAACAGCGGGATTAACTGCTAAATTGAACTTTTGCCGTGGTTGGTCGGCAAAACAGAACATTCCTCTTACTTGCTAATGAAAGATTTGAGTGCCGTCTTCCAAATTGTAAAGGGTCGAGGCCCCAGAGCACCATACATAGGGCTCTGGCCCGCCCATATCAGATAGAACCAATTAAAACGCAGCTCAGGATTTCTTGACATATTTAATGAGCTTCAATGGAGAGTGCCCAGACCAACAGGCGCAGCACATTTAATTTGCCAGCGCCTAGTGGCAGGTCTGGAGTTCCAGGCCAGTGCCATTCCCTTTCCTATGCCAAATAGACGAGATGTAGAATCACAGTCTGAAATGGCATGGAGAAAGAGGAAATTGTCACACACCTTGGGACCAAGTAACTCCTTTGTCTACTTTATGCACCATATCCGTCTTGTTTTTGTTGCTTTCTTTGGTTCTGGTGCCAGAAACAGCTCGTGTGCATTCAGATCAGCATGATGCAACAAGAGTACTAGCAAGTCTGTGTCATCACCTACTGAGACTGTGTCTTTTGTTCTGGCAGAGGCAATGGCAGTTTGGACAATGAGCACATCTGCATCGTGCTTTGCATGGTTTGTTATACACCATTTTTATCTTGCAAGTTTCTTTGAAAATGAATTTTAATATGCAAATGAGCTATGCACTAATCAAATATAGGCTACCCAAAATATATCCGCACAGGCTTCATTTTTTCCTTTAAAGATCCAAGTGACTGCTGCAGATATTGCTGCGGTTGGTTGCATACACATTCAGTACTTTATGATTCCTCCTATACGTGAACCTATTGTGTATCAGCCACTGGCTCTGTTGCCAGCAGATAACAAAACATCACAGGTGTTTTGTGGAAGACATCCCTACTCCTTCACTCTCAAAGGCCATCGTGGTCTGGTATGATGCAGATCCTGCATCTTCTAGATGAACACCCTGGGAGAGCTTCAGTAACATTCCTTCCAATGATTGAGCTTGATCCCAGTGATGAATCCTGCATATACTCAACATTGAGGTGTTTGGCAACTCAAGCTCTGCAGTATGATGTGACCCCTGTTCTGACGTTCAACCAACCCCTTCTGGAAAGCCTTCACCATTATATTTTAACTTCTAATACAAATGTTTTACTTTTCATGTAGACTTTCATTGTGTAAAGTTTTAATGTGGTAGGAGTAAAGGTAAAAATTAAGCCTATGCAGATATATTTTGGGTAGCCTATATTTGATTAGTGCATAGCTCATTTGCATATTAAAATTCATTTTCAAAGAAATTTGTAAGACAAAAAATGGTGTATCACAAACCATGCAAAGCACAATGCAGATGTGCTCATTGTCCAAACTGCCATTGCCTCTGCCAGAACAAAAGACACAGTCTCAGTAGGTGATGACACAGACTTGCTAGTACTCTTGTTGCATCATACTGATCTGAATGCACACAAGCTGTTTATGGCACAAGAACCAAATAAATTAATGTATAGCTGTCCCCAGACAAATGTGCAACATCACATCTCTCTTCCTGAGATCCTCTGAGATTGTCTTTCCCTTTTGGCATGTCTGACCTGTATGGGTTCAGTTTGGTGAGCCTAAACTGACCTGGTTTTATCTGTGTTTTATCTGGTGCCGCCCAATTACTTCCCTAAAGATCTCTCATGGTCCATTTCATCACTCAATTTGGCCAATCTGATTGTGTTTACCTGCTCAATTTAAGCAATGCAGCTCAGGGTTCACAAACTTTTGCACATACAAAAGTTGTCAAATAATTTATTTTTGATCAGTTTTAACAATTGATTTCCGGTAAAGAAAAATGTGGAATTGATAAACAAAAATCTGTTATGTCATATAAAAAATACTGGTATTGATAAAAATTAATTAATGATAGTCAAAATAAATAAAATTCCAAAAGGCGAGTTAATTGGTCCCAAGGTGTGTGACAATCTCCTCTTTCTCCATGCCATTTCAGGCTGTGATTCTACGTCTCGTCTATTTGGCATTGGAAAGGGAATGGCACTGAAAAAAGTAAAAAATTACACTAGCTGGGGGGGGGATCTAATTCATGAGAGGCACCTGTTATAAGTAAGCCAGGCAGTTTTTCAGGTTAGAGGCCAGTCTAAAAGCAGCATCGCCATCACCCATTGGCAGTACGATGATTGGATATTCAATAAGTGTGGAGCTCATGTGCATATTCAAATTCATTTAAAAAGAAACGTGTAATACAAAATGTTTTACTTTTCAAGTATACTTTTACTATGTAAAGTTTTATTGTGGTAGGAGTAAAGGAAAAAATTAAGCCTATTTGGGTTTATTTTGGGCATGTACGATTAGTGTATAGCTCATTTGCATATTAAAATTAATTTTCAAAGAAACTTGTAATACAAAACATTTAAATTTTCATGGATACTTTCATTGTGTAAAGTTTCATTTTGATAGGACTAAAGGAAAAAAATAGCCCTATTGGGATTTATTGGTGTCTCGCCTTATTGGCACACATCTCGGATTGATGAGAATTAAACATATTTCCCCAACTAGGATTTCTTAGGACTTTCAGTATGTTGTTCTGGACACCTCATAGAAATTATCTGAGCTGAAAAAAATTCTTTTACAATTTATTCTATGAAAAACGCTATTTTGCCTGGACTAATAGGGATAGCAGCTGAGCCTCACATGATAAAAAAAGAGTATTTGTAGTTATTTATAGCTCAGGACGATTTTCACAGTTGACTAAAAATAGGTCACTTAGTGAATCCCCCCCCCCCCCCCCCCCCGGCTTTATCAGAGACGTATTACGAGTGCATGCATATTCAACGGTGTTAGGGGAGAAAAAGGATTTGCTAATATGACATGTTATTTGTGTTTGCTGGATTGGAGATCATTGCAGAATAGATGCCTATGGTTTTACATTTAGTATTGTGTGTTTGGGTTCAGATTGAGCTGCAGTTTGGGATAACATGCAACAAGGGTGAAGCAGTATAACACATTAAGATAATTAAAGATTGGTTTCAATGTGCAAATGGGCAAGGTGAGAAGGACTGCTGTGTGTGTGTGTGTGTGTGTGTGTGTGTGTGTGTGTGTGTGTGTGTGTGTGTGTGTGTGTGTGTGTGTGTGTGTGTGTGTGTGTGTGTGTGTGTGTGTGTGTGTGTGTGTGTGTGGGGGGGGGGTTCACTTCTGCACTGGCTTTTTGTAATGCAGTGCTGCCCACTTGTGGTGGTGTAGTGGAATCAGTCAATTCATCTTCCTTGCTGTCCGTGGCTCTGCTGTGTGTGTGTGTGTGTGTGTGTGTGTGTGTGTGTGTGTGTGTGTGTGAGAGAGTGTGTGTGTGGGCGCGCGTGTGTATGAGTGTGTGTGCGCGCGCGAGTGTGTATGTCTGTCTGTCTGTCCTCTCCTTTCTCACTTTTTGTATTCTGTCGAATCGGGATGACCCAAACAATCTGAATCAAATCAAATGGTGGGACTCCAAAAGACTTCACAAGCCTAGTAGTTAAAGAGCACCTATTATGCTTTTTCAACTTTCATGACCTATAAACGTTGTTATATTGATTCATAGTCATATTTAACCATACTAAAGTATCAAGTAATGACTTACATGCATTTAGACATATTCCCTGCTGACCGTCTGGGGTGGCTGTGCAGAGCGCTAAACACTAGGAACGCCGGTCGCGATTCACTTGTTGAAATTTCTGGGATTTATCTACGTAGATCAATCCTGATTTTCCATGTATGGTAATGCTGCAACCTGCTCAGGCACGCTCCGGCCATGCCCCCACCTGCCTGCTCAAATCTGCCCCTTGCGCTGAAAGTGTTCCGAAAGGTAACCAATCACAACGGAGTGGGGTTTGCAGGAGGGGGGCGAGGGGGCGGAGAAGCACAAAGCCTGGTGTTGACAGAGTAGGCTGAGAGCGCCCAGATGAGAGGAAGAGTTTCCCGAAAATCTACATAGTTTTTTGTGCTGTGATTCGTATCAGGTTGCTCTATAGGAGTCATTAGGGTTGCAAAATTCCGGGAATTTTCAAAGTTGGAAACTTTCCATGGGAATTAACGGGAATTTATGGGAATTAACGGGAAATTTGGGAATTAACGGGAATAAACGGGAATTTACTAAATGTAAAGCAGCCCAAATGCACTAGATTCTCCTAACTATGTTATGTCAGTCCTGACAAACGTTCTAGACTGTTAAAAGCAGTTTTTTCAACTAAGTTTTAATATATTTATGAACATTTAATTTCAAATCAGATTTTTTTTTTAAAGTTTATTGAGATACCCAACTTGATATCATAAATTGATTTTTACTAGACCAGGTTTACAGAGGCTTAAGCTTTGATTTTAAATATAGTTGGGGACAATATATTTTAGCATAATCTTGACTAAAACAACCAGATTTTATGCAAGTACACTTGGCAAATTGCACATAGCACACATCCTACTGCAGGGGTACTGAGGCCACGCCCCCTACATGCTCTGTGCATTCCTCCATCACATGATGGGGGGCATTTGACTTTATTTATTGAATGGGTGGGGTCAGACAGATGAGTAATAATTTACTCAACATTCATCTTTTTGTTGTTCAGTGAAATTATTGATTGTTCATAAAATAATCAACTTGATAAAGTTCTACTTACAAATAAATCTGTTCAAATGTAATGTTTTTTGATTGTATTATTTTGCATGGATGTCTGCCTATGACCAAACATAGTGTTTAAAAGTTTAGATTTATGGTTGGTTATGAAAAAAAATAATTTAAATTACCGCCATTTTGTTAATTCCTATAATTTCCAATTTTGAATATTCCCAAAATTCCCGAGCGAAAGTTCCCGTGGAAAGTTTCTGGAAACTTTCCACCCCTTTGCAACCCTAGGAGTCATTAATGAGAAATTAAGAGCAGAAAAGTAGTATAATAGGAGATCTTTAAGTTGATTCCCTGTAGCCCATTTAATATAGAGGACTTTCTATTTACTTTCTCTGTCCATGTCTTTTTAGATCATTCTAAAACCATCATGTTTCTCATGACGCCCATTTACAAAAAGACATATGGGGTTTACAAATAATATGCCAGTGGTCTAAAATTGGTTTACAATTTTACCTAAGCATTTCATTTCAAGGACTACAGTCGTGAGTTCAGTCCATTACTATACCTCTTCTATCTCAGTTCCTTTTTTCCCTTCAGTCACATTTAGCTGTTTGTCATGCTTCACTGCAGCGTAAGCCACATGATTTGTCTTTCTGTCTCCCTCGCTCTCTTTATCTCCCTCTCTCTTTCTGTCTCCCTCTCTCTCTCCCTCTCCCTCTCTCTGTTCCTCTGTCTCTTTCTGTCTCCCTCTCTTGCCCTCTCTCTCTATTTCTGTCTCCCTCTTTCTCCCTCTCTCTCTTTCTGTTTCCCTCTCTCTCCCTCTTTCTCTCTTTTTCTGTCTCAGTATCTCTCTCTCTTTTTATCCCTCTCTTTCTCTTTCTCTCTTTCTTTCTGTCTCTCTCTCTATCTCTCTCTTTCTGTCTCTCTCTGTCTTCTCCTTTCAGACTGAGATTGTGGCTGACAGCTCTTTATTAACCTTGATCTGTGCTTTGTTTTTCTTCCAATGCACTAACGCTCTTGCTCTCTCCCACTACTCCCTAAACTTAATACACTTGACCCCAGCTGCACAGCATTTGTATGTTCACAATATGCGTTAACTACAGTGGCTGGGTTCCATTTAGACAAGGGATGGATAGAATGACAGAAACAGGGAAACACATGTAGGGCCGTGAGATATTGACATAATTTCCTTTATACTTGGAGGACAATGTATGGGATGAGTGTGATGTCCATTTACATCAGAAAAAGGCTTTTTAGTTATTGATGTTATAGTACAGAATTCAAAGTGTATGTGTGGTGGTTACGGCTTAGTCAAGTTTAAGAGTTTTCCATGTATTAATAATTGCTCTTTCAAAATGCAGACAATGGCATTGACAGTCCTCCATCCTCCACAATAATGAATATTCTGCCCACACCATGTTGTCTATCTCTCCTATAGGGAATTTAAATGCTTCACAAATCCACCTAATATTTGAACAAACTGCAAGTATAGCTAAAAGTTAAGCCACATGATGAGGAGAAAGTGTCAATATTTGTTGATGTCTGATCCGTATGTTTTATGCAAGCCATAAAAAAAACTACTGTAGAGATTTGTTTTTATTTGCCATAATAGGCATATACACTGGAACATAGGTTCAAACTCTTGAGTTTTACGCTTTTTATTGAATTATCTCATCACAAATGTCAAAGTAGTTTAATGTAAAGATTCTTGAATAAACAAAAAAAATAATACTTTTTTTTATGATTTTATAAATGTTTTACATACAGACAAAAAGACAGAATAAGTAGACACATACAACACACACACAACCCCCACCCCCCTCCCCCCTCACACAAACAGACAGGTGATACAAAAAACAAAACAAAAAAATTAAATAAGCAAATAAACAAAATTATTAAGAAAATAAGCTATATATACACAAAAAAAAAACAACAAAAACTAAACTGGGGCAAACCTCTCATGTCCACTGCAGGTGGCGCCAAGGGGGCAACCATTTCAGGCCCCTATGTGCTGCAGCACTCGGCCCCATACAGCGAGGAAACCGTGAGCGTTGCCGGAATGTTCATAAACTTTCTATATATATATTAATAGCTGGTCAGCTAACCTGCTAGCTCAGTAGCTGGCTAACTAACTAGAGAGCCGTGTCCACTCGACCTATCCATTGATTATTGAGGCCTCCCTCTCATGGCCATCACAGAGTTGGTTACCTCCCTACCAGCAGTGCTCACCTTAAGTAACAGTGCAGAGGAGGAGAACACAATGCATAACTCCTCTGACTCACATCACATTATGTATATTTCTGCTCTGCATCCTCCATGAGTATGAGTCCTCACAGGCAGGATAACATTACACAGAGTGCACAGATTGCTCATAATACTTTTCTAAAAAGTCCATAGTTGGAGAGCCACGCACACTGATGGCACAATACTGTTCACAGTAGTTTGTTTCAGCAGCAGAACTTTGGCTGCGTAGGTTTATTGTAATAAAGGAAATGAAAGGAGAGAGGGAGGAAGTTGAAAATAGAGTGAGAGAGAAGGGGAAAAGGTAATAACAAGGCCAGAACAGAGGAGGACAGGACCTGAGAGATGCAGAGGCTGCTGCTACTGGGTGTTTTGTGTGGATGTCAGCCTCTTTTAACATCTCTTCTTCCTCTTTAAATATTCCTCTCCCTTCTTTCTCTGGCTGTCTGTCCTCTCAGCTGCTCCCACTGTCAATGAAAAGAGGACTGAGGGGCTGACAGCTCGCATGCACCGCGCAAACACACACACACACGCGCGCGCATGCACACACACACACACACACACACACACACACACACACACACACACACACACACACACACCGTCCAGCATTCACTTTCAAGAAGCGCAAACATTTATGCTAGGTGACAGTTTGGTTGTGATAATTTGATATTCTCTCGGGCAAGTTCATCAGAGCCAGACAAACACACAAAGAGACATAACCGTTTACATACAGTGTACATAGTGCTGCCATTTATATTTACATGATTGAATAAAAGGACAGTGAGCGAGATAGAGATGAATATTTCTTATACTGTAATATGCGTGTTCATTTTACAGAGCTTGTAGTCATTTTTAGCTTAGCATAAACAACGTGTCAAAAATGTCCGTCTTGGACATTCACTATTGCTGAAGATACTAAGTAGTTAACTGTGGAGTGAGTAGTACTTCTTTTTACCATTTTGTATCAACACTGACAGGTGAAATGTTGCTCGCCTGTATTCTTCACAACTATCTGTGAGATATAGTGTGAGATCGTCAGCAAAGAGAATGATACAGTTCACCTCATGTCATTTTTAAGGGACTGAGTATGTTGATGCTCAAAGGATAAGATGGAGGGTAATGTGTGAACAGGGTGACAAATAGAGAGGGATTTTGTGTGTGTGTGTGTGTGGGGGGGGGGGGGGGGTGGGAGGGGCAAGGGGGGGTACATGAAAAGCTATGGGCTAACCACATCTCATTTCCAGAAAAATATGTATTGCAAAAACGTGTGGTTGATATCAATCTACTCGTGCAACTATGAAAAAAAAAAGCTAAAAGCAACATCTTGAACTGTTCCTTTGATTTGTGAATGTTATTTTGACTAGACACCACATTATCCAAGTGAAAACCACTTATTTCAACATCGCCTACATAGAATAGAATCTTAAAATCTAAAACTAAATTGTGTAAATGAATGAATACACACATCAATTCATTTTAATAAAACAACAACAAGGTTGGCAGCTCAGGTCAAATCTTTTTTACCAAAAATAATTCCTTGTTCCATGAATGAACACTGACGTTCATGTTTAATGGAAGTAACCCACTGCACCGGTCTAACTAAACAGCTTTTGGTGCGTACATTTCTTATTTTAAGCACTGCATATGAGTGCACTGGCCCAGGCGTTGTAGCATAGTCATAATTAATGTGGACAGAAAAATCGTAAAATAAATGCTCATCCTAATTTCCCCTTTGCCAAAGGCGCCGTCTTCAAAAAGCTAGTTGTGTCCAACCGAAGATATCCCTTTGATTAAAGAAAAGCTACAGATTCTCACACGTCAAGGTTTGAACCAAATGAAATGTGTATTCTTGCTTGATTATCACTTATTGTCGATTTATCGTCTCTCAATCTACGTTTTGATAAAACAATTTAGTCAAAGTTAGTTAAAGATTAACGGGATACCAACATCAGCATCACCCACCAGGTTGTCTCAAACGAGGAGGAAGGGGGAGAGAATGAGAGAGAGAGACAGATAGAGAGAGCGAGAGGGAGAGAGAGAGCATGGGTTGGACTGTGTAGCAAAGGGATGAGAGGAATGTGACTCATAGAGAAACAGAGTGCAGAGATGTCAGCAGATAGACCCAGGGGAGAGAGAGAGAGAGTGAGAGAAAATATACTTAGACAGCAATAAAGAGAGAGAGAGAGAGTCACAGCAAGCCAACACTGCAATATAGTGCCAGCTATGGAGGGGGACACTCTGGATCTATAGCAGCAGCATGGGATTACATTATTTTCTAAAAATCTGCTCCGACAACACACCTCCTCAGTTCAACTGTTCCAGGAATGGCAACAGATGGATGGATTCACTTTTAACATCAACAGCCAGGAACTCAATTTAAACCAAATCGGCCAAGCAGCAACTAACCACTACTTCTGTGAAATGAGTGTGCTTTTCTTTCCTGACATGGGGACAACTCTACTACTGCAAGCTTTGAAGAGGATCAGTTGAAATCGAGAGGGCTGCCAGTATAGTCACTCCGGGACCGATGCTATTTCAAATGCTGTTTTTACAATCATAATGCATGAATGCTGACAAAGCCTAAGAATTCCTCATCTAAAAATGACATCAAGAAAGGTTGAAAAAGGCAAGAAGAGTGGAGATCTGTTGGATTACTTTTTTTTTGGTCATAGAAATTTGCCATGACTTGAAAACCAGTCAAAGACAAATTCAAAGCCTGATCTGTGAAGAATGAGAACTTGCTCAAGACAAACATGGTAGCAAACTAGAGGAAATATGACAAACAAAATCTAAATACATTCAAAAAATGGATGCTCCCCGTTGCTTTGGGCAGGTTTGTCCTGTCAAACATGATGTAAAGACTTGCCTAAAGGAGGAATGATGAAGTTGAGGGATTGCAAGGATCCAAGGATTACAAATTGACAGATGGAATACTTGGGTGTTCCACATTTATAATGCTTACTGTGACACTTGAGGAGTGAACTTACTGTGTAGAGCAGAATGTGTTTTCCATTGACTTACCCTCCATTGGTCACTTTTGGCCGTAATGCCCCAAGCAGAGGTTGTGCAGAGGGGGCTGTGTATCTCAGTTGTGGGGTCTGAATCCCCTTGTGGACCCCCTGGTTGTGCGTTAGTGTTGGTCGGCAGCATAGACGGTACATGGGCCTATGACTGTGAAGTGCTATGCTGAGGGTGTCGGGTGTTGCACCAGCACCGCCGGGCCACGAGTGGCAGTTTGAGTATTCGGTTGGGGTGGACTGTTGCACCATTGAACCTCGCTGTATCTGGCTGGCTGTTTTAAGGGCTGTTTCCCCGCCTCGCGCCTCACCCCGGCCCACCCCCACCTCCACCCCCATCGCATCTCCCAGGAGACAGGGCTCCAGGAGGGTCCTACAGTGCCGTCGCTTCTCCTGGGTAAGAGTTAGGTTTGGGGCTGAACAATGTCAGTTGGCCTACCTGGTTTATTTTTTTGGCCACTAACCATTTAATTGTATGTTTCTACTGCCAATGATCAATATTATGTCTTAAGAATTTATTTCTATATATAAGACCATATTTGGTCACAACAACACTGGTTTGGTCTTTATTGCAAGGCTCCCACAAAACTAAAGTGCAGGGAAAGCTCAATGGTTACTGTTGGTCTACACCAATACACATATCTGGCTCTTTAGCTGCTAAATTCTCCGCTATGTTCAGCAGCCATCTCTGACTGTGTGTGTCTGTCTGCTGTTTGGCACTGAGCAGACAGTGCTTTGGCCAATGCTGCTGGGTGTTGAGAGAGCTGTGAGACTCAACAAAAAGTGAAGTTGTGAAGTTGTGAAGCCGGAAAACCAATCCAATAATGGAAAAGAAGATGTTAAGCTCTGTAGAGCCTGAGGACCAACCTGGTAGGGGAGAACGGGGTAATTTGTCACACGGGTTGGTTGTCACAATCGTTATATCTCGGAACCAGAAGGCGCTGTCTGTGAAATTTTGGTATGTAAATATCCAGAATTGGGATCAGAGGTCACCTACATAGTCTTCCTTGGAGTTAGACTGCTGAATTTGAGGTGAGACGACTGTTTGTGTTTTTCATGTCAAATTGAAAATATTTAGCTCCTCAGTATTTTTCTTCTAGGCTTTTACAGAATGGGTTTATAACAAAACACTTGTTACCCATAAAAAGTGTGAAGGGTAAACTATAGTTTAGATTGTGGTTAGCAAGCTAAATAGTTGTCAGATGGTTGTTGGCCTTGATGCTAGCAAAAAATTCAAGTTGGGGTTGGTCGTCACATTTTTGGTGGGGTTGGTTGTCACAAGTTATCCAAAGGATACAGCCAGAAAAGGAACCCAATAACGAAATAAATTGTCAAGCTGTATCCTCACTGACACCCCACAGAAGGAAAGAATAGAGCAGGAAAAGGCAGCTAGCATGCAAAGGAAAAAAGGGCTACAAAATCAAAACAACCCAGTGCATCCCAAACTAGACAAGCTGCCAAGGCTACATT
>NC_137224.1:21946070-22118570 GCF_949987685.1 Ammodytes marinus | reverse complement strand
TGGTGTATGTGGACAGCACACAGGGAATCAGTGTGTCACTCATCCTGCTCTGTGTTTCTCACAGGATGAAGAGAACGGAAATGCAAGCGGAAAAAGTGAGTGTTTAAATGTTTCTGTTGACCTTATCTGACACACACTCTTTGTCAATGACAGTGCAGTCAATTCAGTATTCAGTTAGTGTGTGTGTGCACACATAATGCATATATGTATATGAATCTGTGTTGTTGTTTCTTTTATAGCAGGTTGTCAGCAGTCACGTCTGGAGCCCATGGACACCATCTTTGTAAAGAGTGTCAAAGAAAATGGCCCCGCCCAACAAGCTGGACTCTGTACAGGTAGAAAACACCTCTTTTTCCTCCCTTCTTTACCTGTTTGACATTACTAAAAGCGCTCCGTTTACTAATACTACTTCTCGTAGTTACTCCTTAATGAATTCTTTGTGACACTTATAGAACATCAATATACTAAGGACTGAGAAATATTACACTGTATATAAAATATTTGTTTCTGCATATATTATAAATGAATCTACATTTGTACTTGTGTTATATTTGCCTCAAAATATGCTTGTTTAACTATGCGTGTGTGTGTGTGTGTGTGTGTGTGTGTGTGTGTGTGTGTGTGTGTGTGTGTGTGTGTGTGTGTGTGTGTGTGTGTGTGTGTGTGTGTGTGTGTGTGTGTGTGTGTGTGTGTGTGTGTGTGATTGTGTGTTTACATTCTCTAGGTGACAGGCTGGTGAAAGTGAATCGGGAAAGCATTCTGGGGAAAACCTACTCTCAAGTGATCGCTCTCATCCAAAACAGGTAGGACACTGTATATTAAATATTATAAATCACTTCTAATGTCCATATAAATATATATATATATATCCTGATGCCAATGCTCATGTATCTTGACATGCTTTGTAGTGAGGACATTCTGGAGCTCTCTATTATGCCAAAAGACGAGGATGTGTTGCAGTTGGTAAGTGTGAGTATTGTCTTTCTTCTTCTTTTCTCTCCCTTCTTCCATTCCCCTTGTTTCCCCCATGTGTAGTCACAGTTAGCTAGGCCGGCTACATTACATTATAGCATGGATTATGTATTTATGTCAATGTTCTAGGAGATATTTTAGGGAAGTTCGAATTGTGCATGGACAATAAGGCTGTACTGATCGACCAACAACAACATGTAGTGATGGGTATTAAAGAAGGCTTTGTTACCACTAAGAGTTTGAAAAATAAAAACATTGAAAAACACATTCCGCAAAATGGTCGACTGTATGTGTGGAATCCAGCTATTATTGCATGTGCCTCTGTCCTGTAGCTGCTCCCTCCATCTTTCTTTCTGTGTCCATGAGTAACATTGTGTCCTCTCCTCTCTGGTCTGTAGGCGTACTCCCAGGACGCCTACCTGAAAGGCAACCAGCCGTATTCAGGCGAGGCCCAGCACCTTCCTGATCCACCTCCTCACTGTTACCCTCCCACCAAGCCCAGCTCCAGTGGCCCCCAGCCCGGCCACGGCCCCCTCAGCCCGCTGGACAACTGGCAGTGTCGGTCCGGCCCGGCCCCCTTCCCACTGGACAATCGCCCCCCTGCTGCCGCCTCCTCTCCCCTGAGCCCTGGCTGGACCGGGGGCAGTGCTGAGGAGGCCAGCGGACACTTCTCCTCATGGAGCAGGCAGCGCGGACGCTCCTCTTCGGCCGTCAGCGCTCTGGACTTTCACTTTGCCAACCACAACGCTGCCATCGCCTCGGCCACTTTGCCCACGCCGCGTAAGAGCAGCACATGGCCGCCTCCTCCGCCCGCACAGACTCCCTCTGCCACCAGGCGCTGTCCGACTGGTACTACAGCCAGGCCGAGGCCGCCGAGCACATGTCCCCCCGACACCGCAGCATCTCTCAGGATCATCTGGCAGAGCTGGGCCTGGGGCTGGCTCTCGGCCCCGGACCTGCTACGTCTCATTCCACCTCCGTCTCTGCAGAGCAACGCAGGAGAGAGACCTTACTCTACCACCACCAGGCTGCTTCTGCTGCTGCTGCTTCCCACGATTCCAACTGGCTAGGCGGCTGGAACGGTGCTCCAGGAGCAGGGAGCAGGTCGTGTTCAGAGAGCCTGCTGGCGGCCTACGCAGAGTACGAGCACAACTACGGCCGATCGGTGGAAACACTGGCACAGGCCTCTGCGCTGGTCCCACCACACTACGAACACTCTTCACAAGTGAGAACACCGAGCGAGCAGAAAGAGCAACTCATCTCAGTAGGGCTTCAGCACCAAAGCACAGTCACCTCCCCCGTCACAGCAGCTCCTCCTAACAGCAGGCAGGTAGCTGAACCCCAAACGAGGAGAGTGAAAGAAGAAGAGCTAGTAGGCTACCAAAGCTACAGCCCGTCTTTCTCCCGCAAAGCCACCCACATCCTCCAGCAGGCGCACTCCTTCAGAGAGCCCAGCCACCGCGGGCCCTGCCTGAACTGGAGCCCGGGGGGCGGGAGCAGCCCTGTGGACAGCGACGGAGCGTTGGTTCCCAGGCCCCGATCCACCCCGGCCCTGTCTGCATCAGATGAGGAGAGAGTGTGTCTGGGTGAGGACAGGGAGCTCCTCTCCCCCGTCTCCCTCCATCAGGAGGTGGTGCTGAGGCAGAAGCAGCCTCCAGGCCGCCCGGCCCCCGCACTGGCCCTGCGTCACCACGAGCCCCGTGCTCTGACACCACAAACCAGGACACCCTCTCCTGTCTCTGAGGGGCCCGGGCCCAACCGCAGGGCTAATGGTAGCCTGGCACAGCATGCCTTCAACTCCCTCTCCTCTATTCCCTTCATAGGTTAGTGAGCTGTCCTCTGTAGCAACTGACTTTATATAGTGGTCACACCTTGTCAACACAGTAACAAAATGAACCTCAAACAATGTCACTTTGATACAATAGATTACTCTATAAAACACATTTTGATGGTATTTTCAGTCATATTTTTTAACAATTATGTTGTCTGTTGCTACAGAGCTTTTCAATATTTCACCTTGACGCTTTTGTGGTATACCTTTTCTTTCTGTTTCTATCCTTTCCAACATGTCTCTGTGTGTATCACCCATATCAACATAATGCTGGGTTCCCTCACTATGGGCCAGATCCACAAAGAATGGATTAAGAGCTCCATGATTTGCTTAGAAATAGCACCGCCAATCTGCGTGTTAGCACCGTATCCACAAAGCAACTTGTACTATTTATATGCCGTGGCTAACATGCCCACACAGTTTGACAGGTGAGCTTTTAGCTTGCCCTTGTTTTTTTTGCGTTTACATGAGTAAGCGGATCTCTTCCCAGGCAGCACTGTTTCAACTCCATTCCCCTTGACTGTAGATTTCCCCCATTATATAACTCAATATCATTCAAAGCTCACCAACTTTGAAGAGAGAGAGACAGAGAGAAAAAGAGAAATTGCGTCAAGATAAAACAAGATTGACAATGGCATTAAACAGCACCACAATAACTGCCTGTAGCAATTAGGGCTGGCCTTTGAGGATAAGATGGTATATGCAACAAGGCTTGTTTGCATAGGGGAGGGGGTCATTTTGCACAGAATCTTTGAATATTCCCAAATTTACATTCTCACAAATGGGACAGGCACACCCAGGTTGCAGTCTGCTTGGCGGTGCAGTGCAGTTTGGAGTTTGCGTGCACTTCCCCCTTTGCGCGTGCTGTGCTTTGTGGATCGAACGCCATCTTTTTTTTCTCTCATTTGCACAGGTTTACAATCGCAAAATCAGTGCAATCCTTTTAGTGGATTTGGCCCTATACGTAGTTCTCTGTACCTATTCAAATCTATGCTAACGAATCCTGAATGTTAAATGTTTCTGGTATGTTTTTCTGAAACATTTTCTATGTCCTAACCAACAACCTGCGAACACCACTCTAGCTGCTCTTGTCTGTCTATCTGTATGTCTATCTGTGTGTGTATCATACTCTCTTTGTCCCCCCCCTGTTGCTCCCTTGTGATGCCGACCCTCCAGACGACCCCATCACCAGTCCTAGTATTGACCTGCAGGCCTGCTATGTGCCAGCCTGCTCTGTGGTCTCCTCTTCTCTGGCCTTCACTCTCACTTCTTCCACCTCTGTCTCCCACACCCTCTCCTCCATCTCTCCCTTTGTCCGACTGCGTTCTCAACACTGCAGTGAGTCCAATGCACAATGCTTTCACTAACTGAAAAGGATCTCAACAAAGGGAGCTAGACCAAGATAGTCATACGGTTTTTTTCTCAGTGTGTTTGAACTGATGTTACCAGACACAACCATGAATGTTTTAAAGTCAAAAAAGCAAGCAGTAATGTATTGCTGGCCCAGCATTGTGAAAACCTTCTTAGTGTATACTGCAGCTTCCTGTTATAACATATGGTTGTAAGTCGAAATAATGAGAAATCTTCTTGTAATAACAAAAGACCTTTCACATCATAACGCTATACTGATCTGTTCTTCTTTTTCCCTGGTGTGGAAGCTGAATTATGTAATGCATTCAGTGCTAAGATATGTTTGTCTAGCCTTTAGCCTCATGGTCTGTTTGGTGTGTGGACCAATCCAGTGTTAATACACAGCCTAGGCTCTGTAAACAGGCATGTTGATTTCTGCTGTGGACCCCCTTTTGTTTGAATACCCTTTTGTTTACATACCAGTCTACAGAGCCTAGGCTGTGTATTAACACCAGATTTTTTTCAGCGAACACACAGTACAGACATACAGAGATATTCACTGATTTTGACACAAAAGTGAATTTGACAACAATGATTCTCCAGAATCATTTAAGTTCACCTTAAAAAATATCTACAACATCAGTCTTTTCATTAGTTTAGTATAGCAGGTGACGCTAACTTCTCTGATTAGCTTTTTTATTGCAATGGTGCAAATTAGAGCTGTAACATATCCAGAATTCTTTGTTGTAGCCAATGGGAACTAAGCATCCATAGCAGTCAAGAAGTGATTGACGATTATTTGATTTATTAACTAACTTATTTTGATGTATGCAGTCAAAAATATTTGAAAGATGCTACAGTCATTCAAATTCTCCCCCCCCCCTCCTCCTGGCTTATGTCAGCCTCATGTAAAACCATACACTGTTTTAAACCACTCATTACTTCAGTTACTCATCTTCTTGCCTTCACTCTTCACACATTATATTGCAGTGTTCCCCCCCTCTTCCTCTCTCCCTCTTCTGTCCCTCTCTGACTTGTCTCTCTGTCTCTTCAGGTAGCATTAAGAGCCGGCGCTCCTCTTACCTGCTGGCCATCACCACAGAGAGATCCAAGTCCTGTGAAGAAGGTCTCAACACCTTCAGAGAGGAGGGCCGCGTCTTCTCGTAAGTCAGGAACAACTGGAACACTGTGAAAGCTCTGTTTATGGAGCAGATAAGTGCTACAATCTTTCAATTTCGTTAGCCTCATAGCATTATTGCCTAAATCATATTTACTCTACTTTACTTTTACTCTACATCTACTCTATTCTACATATACTCTATATCTACTTTACCCTACTCTATAACCCTTAAAATATGACTTAGGCAATTATGCTATTAGGCTAACGAAAAGTAGATGTAGAGTGGAGTAGATGTAGAATAGAGTAGATGTAGAGTAAAAGTAGAGTAGAATAAATATGATTTAGGCAATTATGCTATGAGGCTAACGATTTGTGATATAAGCGTGCAAATTGTCATGAGCAGTCTCCATGCGTCACTTGACAGGAAAATTGTCCGATACAATGAAAATTTAAAAAAAATTAAATAAAAAAAATCAATTAAAAAACCCGAACTCAAATTCAAAATTTCAAATGTCTCGGGACAATTTTCTTGTCAAGTGACTCATGGAGACTGCTCATGCCAATTGTCACGCTTGTATCATCAACTGAAAGATTGAGGTGAAAATAAGCACTTAGCCGTGCCACTATATGCGGGGTGCTCGTGGTGTAGCGGTTAGATATCATATGATATATATAAAAGCAAAAATGCCAATAGATAATCTTAAGAAAAAGCTCTATTTCCTCATTGCAATCGGTCTGTAAAAAGTCTCATAAATGACAGTTAAGTGGAGACACATTGATCACCTAAGGCACGCGCTATTTAGTTATCCTCGTCGTAATTTTGAAAATATGCACGTTATAGCTTTTACGAGGAATTCATATTAATACATTATCTGTTGTACTTTAAGGAATATTCACTTTTTGATTTGTTTTGGTTACTATCATTTCTAGTTGGATTAAAATATGCATATTATATTTCTCAATGTTTCATTTTCAAGTCATTTTGTCACATGTAAGTGCTTTCTACATCATAGATTATGACGTGTGCTTTTTCTGTTCCACAGCAAATTGCCAAAAAGGGTCAAGAGCTTTTTCTTTGACGGGGTGAGTCTGCTCTGCAATACACTTTAAATAAAACCTGAATACATGTATTCATCTACAATTTACTCTGTTTGTATTTGATGTATATTTCAGCTAACTGAGGTCTTTACACTGGCTTCCTGTCACTCAAAGAATTGATCTCAAAATACTGATGTTGGTTTATAAAGCCCTAATTGGTCTAGGGACGAAATACATTACTGATTTGCTGATACGTTATGAGCCGTCCAGAGCCCTTAGGTCGTCTGGGACAGGTCTACTTACAGTCCCCAGAGTTAGGACTAAACAAGGAGAAGCAGCCTTTAGTTGTTATGCTCCACATATCTGGAACAAACTTTCAGAAAACTTGAGGTCTGCTGCAACTCTCAGTTCTTTTAAATCAAGTCTGAAGACTTTTTTGTTTCCATTTTAACCTGCAATTTTTTATTTATTTAAATGTTCTATGTCTACTCATTAGCTTTTAAATGTTGTATTTCTATTCATTCGCTTTTCTAATGTGTATTATGAATTTTAATCTTGCCCCTGTAAAGCACTTTGAATGGCCTTATGTCTGAATTGTGCTATATAAATAAACTTGCCTTGCCTTGCCTTTCCTTGCCCAACCTAACAAACGCTGCTTAGTGTGAAAGCCATAATCCCCTATCCATTGTGTTGTAGTCTCTGGAGAGCTTACGAGCCCAGGAGGAGGCCCGGTCCAAGCGCCACTCCACCTCTGAACTGGGAACCATCACCTTTAGTGATGTCCGTAAGGAGGGCTGGCTGCACTACAAACAGATCCTCACTGAGAAGGGAAAGGTATACAACCCCACACCCCTGTACTATGACCTTAGCTACTGTCTGTCACCACATCTGTCAAGCTTCATAGTACTTCTTTCTTTGTAATAAGTGGGTCATTGAATTTACAATGAAGAAGACAACGGCACGTTTCTCTTTTCTAACCAGCAGCTGTGAATTTTGACGGCTAAACTGTCGACAACAGATTGAACGGTCTGTAGCTAGCGAACGTTAGCTTCCTGAGTTTGTTCAAAATGTTTCCCCATCATATTTAGAACCATGTTTAATGTCTTCCAATATATACATTTGAATACTTAATACATAATGTGTTTTAGAGACACTAGAGAGAATTTTTTTTTCATTATGCACTTTGAGAATAAAGTGGAAACACAATGTCAGGAACATAGACCAAATACAATGTTGAGTATAAACTGGACAGTTAAAACACTGCAGTGAAGCTGGAAAGATATTGACAGATTTCAACTTCCGGGATCAATATCATAAGTAAAACCTTTATTAACACAAACCATGTATCTTTGCTACAACCTCATTTTGGCTTAAACCAGGTTATGTTATGGAAGCAAACTAGACAAAAGAAATCTCAAAATGGACCCGTGCCTTTCCCTGCAGTGGCTGGTCTTAAGGCTTAATGTTCTTTGTGTACG
Source organism: Ammodytes marinus (assembly GCF_949987685.1). NCBI lineage: Eukaryota > Metazoa > Chordata > Actinopteri > Uranoscopiformes > Ammodytidae > Ammodytes > Ammodytes marinus. Next base: position 22,110,781 of record NC_137224.1, on the reverse strand, counting down.
GTCTTTTCCCCTCATTGTAGAAAGTGGGCGGTGGCATGCGGCCGTGGAAGCGCGCCTTCTCCGTGCTGCGTTCCCATTCGCTCTTCCTCTACAAGGACAAGAGGGAGGCGGTGCTTCACGGGGCGGGGGCGGGGCCTAGCAGCCAGGACGAACAGCAGCACCCGCCAATCAGCATCCGCGGCTGCCTCATCGACATCGCCTACAGCGAGACCAAGCGCAAGCACACGCTCAGGCTGACCACGCAGGACTTCTGTGAATACCTGCTCCAGGCCGAGGACAGGGACGACATGCTGGCCTGGATCAGGGTCATCAGAGAGAACAGCAAGACAGACAACGAGGTCAGACCCTCATAGACACTTAAAGGGCTACTTCAGTATTATTGTGTGCTTGTATGAGGTACTTCTGCATAGTTAAGCTGTGTTCGAAAAAGCCACACTAACGTCCTCCCTCCTACATACTCAACATGTATATATTACACACTGTCTACTTAACGATCGATTGTGTATGCGAGGATCGTCGGACCGTTTACACTGAAGTATATAGAAGCAAAAAAATAAAACATTGTGGGGCGGTTGAGTAGGAAAAGTAACCTATCGATCCACACACAAAATCTTCCCTGGGAGTAAGTACTCATCCGGGCATTTCTCGCCTACACAAACTCGCATACACAACCACGACATACTCAAATTGACGTCAAAATGAGTATGAGTAGGACGTTAGTAGGACTTTTTGAACACAGCCTTAGTCTGTTACCCTATGGAGATGGCGGTCAGCTCAGTTATTTTGAGCAGTTTGGGCTAAACGTCGCAGTAGCAGAAGTCAGCATTGTGTTGTTGCAGAGTAGGGCAGAAGAAACATTTTTTTTGGAAACGTATAAAATGCTTACCTCAAAAGTAAGTATCCGGTCAGTGGTACACCAAATTAAGGAATGTTTCACTGTTGATTTGTGGACTGATAGGCTACACAGCACTGTCGAACAGCCGTTTATTTTTGCACTTCTTTCAAGCGTATTTCAGCAATATATTACTACGCCAACTTGCCTCGGTGCACTGCAGTGTATCACCCAAATCCTACATTTAGTGTATAATTGAACGGATATTTATTTTTGGGGTAAGCATTTATATACAGTATGTATAAGGCAAAAGAAAAAAGGTTCCATAAGGTAACACACTTACTATGTCTAAGTAACTCATACAATCCCACTTCAAAAATACTGAACTATCACTTTAACATGATGGAATTTACACACACACACACACACGCACGCACACACACACACACACACACACACACACACACACACACACACACACACACACACACACACACACACACACACACACACACACACACACACACACACACCAAGCTAATCTGTGATCTCCATTTGCTCTAGGAAATTGGTTTCTCAAGACAAGCTCTCATCAACAAGAAGATGAATGACTACAGGAAACACAGGTCAGCACGGGACAGATTCTATTTGGCCAAACATATTGGCGTGACCGACACACCTTATGTGTTATAAGCAATCAGTGTAGCTCTAGGCTGGTTTTCTTCTAGAAATAGTTTTTCATGGTGTAGTGTTGAAAAAAATCTTTTATATATCTTGAGGGGCCATTGCTGAATCTCCTCTTGTTCAGCCTCTGTCTGAAAGAGACGTTTTAGAGCATGTTTCTTCTAGCCCCGCCTTCCAAAAAAAAGCCCAGTCTGCCCTGATTGGTGTTGACTGGGGCTGACTGTGCTTTTCACAGCTGGAAGTAATGCCAAGTGCTTAGTGCTAAGTGAGGTTGATAGTGGGGGGGGGGGTGTCTTCTCCCTTCCAAAAAACATGAATAATCAGGAAAAAAACAAAAAAAACCCAAGATGTTTTATTTCCATGTGTCTCTGTGTGTCTCCCCCGGTGCAGTCTGACAGGTAGTAAGCCTGACTCCTCGCCCAGAGCCCACCGTATGATGCCCCCCTTCCTCCTGGCTAAGACTGACAACACCTCAGTCAACCGTGCATCCAGAACCGGTGGGTACAAACATGACATCTCTGGCCTGAGTTCAACTACAGGAAGAACACAATTCTAAATGCTGCTAACTGCATGTCATAAGCAGCGATGTAAAGACAGTTAGAGATTGGTGTTTTAGGACGTCATGTGGCATATAAACAAGGGTTCTTTGGACACACACACACACACACACACACACACACACACACACACACACACACACACACTTTTAAGGATTTTATTGAGCTGCGAGCATGTCTTTAGATTCTTGTTAGTTATACTAAACCGTCAATTCTCCGGTGTCCATACCTCTTATTATTTTTCCATGTGAAAATACATCTCCAATGTAAATGTGTGTGTTTGAGCTCAGATGACAACAAGGCGCTGTGGGGCATCAACATCATGAAGAAGGCCAGGAAGACAGCAGGCAGCCCCAAGGCCTTCGGGGTGAGACTGGAGGACTGTCAGCCTGCTCTCAACCATAAAGTAAGCCTTCAGTGTCTCTTATGCTCAGGCCAAAAAAAATTATGCCAACAATATGATTCATAGCATAAAAATAACATGATTTCTACATCTGTCCGAGACACTCAAGTCAGAAATATATAGCCTGGGTTCAAACCACAAGGGAGTACTGTATCAACCACTTAACATTTAACTTCACAGAGAGCAGCAAAGTGTTTCAATATAGGATAGATAGATAGATAGATAGATAGATAGATAGATAGATAGATAGATAGATAGATAGATAGATAGATAGATAGATAGATAGATAGATAGATAGATAGATAGATAGATAGATAGATAGATAGATAGATAGAGAGATAGATAGATAGATAGAGAGAGAGAGAGATATATATATATATATATAGATAGATAGATAGATAGATAGATAGATAGATAGATGGATGGATGGATGGATGGATGGATGCCATCGGTGTTTGAGTGTATGTATAAAAATGTGTATTGTGAAGCGCCTTGTGACCCTGGTCTGTGAAGGGCGCTATATAAATAAAGCTTACTTACTTACTTACTTACTATGGATGGATGGATGGGTGGATGGATGGATGGATGGATAGATAGATTGGCCGGTGGGAGAATGGTTTGTGGTCCTTAAAGAACAAGAAAATGATTCAGGTGATAACAAAAGGCTGTCTTGCCAAACTGAATCTATTGGTGTGTGTTAATACTAATAATTATAATTTTAATAGGTTTGTTATTAGGGGATAAGTGACTGTAACATAGACTATCTGCCAGCTGGCTAGCTTCTCACATCCCACAGTGCAGTCTAAGTTGTCTCATCATCACACACAGTATTTACTTGAACATTTCAATGCAGGACAGTTATTTGGCGAGGGTCAGATATAAGAAACTGCACCAGGCATCACTCAACTGGTTATACAGAGACATTCTTCTACATGTTTACATTGAATACATTTGTGTGATGTCACATGCATTAGAGGGCCCTTCAGCCAATCACTGTCATTTGTAATGTTCCCTCACACACTGCTTCTGACATTTATTAAAAACAATTTATGTAACTCGAACAATCAACATTAAACAGAAGAAAAAACAAATAAAACCTGATAAAAACCCAAAGATAAAACACAAACATAGATAAGGATAAGTTCCAGAAGGAGCCGGCAGAAGCACAATGCCTTTATACTCCTATACGCCTTGCTTTACAATATTATATCATTACAGAATTCAAATCTATATACTGCATTTGTATTTGTAACACACCCAAAATATTCTCCTCTGTTTAGCGTCTTGTCTTGATTACACTGTGTCTCTAATCACTAAATAAAAATCAAATGAAATCTTGCGTGTGTGTTCCCCCTGTCCTGTGTCCTGTCCCTAGTTTGTCCCTCTGATCGTGGAGATGTGCTGTGGGGTGGTGGAGGCCACGGGGCTGGACTACACCGGCATCTACAGGGTACCAGGGAACAACGCCATGGTGTCCAACCTGCAGGAGCACCTCAACAAGGGCATGGACATCAACACTGCTGAGGAGGTGTGTGTGTGTGTGTGTGTGTGTGTGTGTGTGTGTGTGTGTGTGTGTGTGTGTGTGTGTGTGTGTGTGTGTGTCTGTGTGTCTGTCTGTCTGTCTGTCTGTCTGTCTGTCTGTGTGTGTGTGCCTGCCTGCCTGCCTGTCTGTCTGTCTGTCTGTCTGTCTGTCTGTCTGTCTGTCTGTCTGTGTGTGTATGTGCGTGCGTGCGTCAGTGTGTGTGCATGTGTGTGTGTGAGAGAGAGAGAGTACACATTGACATACTGTAGAGGAACAGAAAAACATTATTAATACAAATATGAGTCGAGTCTTACCTATGATGAGTTTTATTGCAGAGTAACTTTGTTGATGAGGTGTGTTCCTTCCATTATAGTGCTGAACTATCCCTTGTATAACCCTGAACCTTTCCCTATCCACAGCGATGGCAGGACCTCAACGTAATCAGCAGCCTGCTCAAATCCTTCTTCAGAAAACTGCCTGAGCCGCTGTTCACTGATGGTGAGTCCAGCCATTTACAACTGGTTTATTGTCTGATCATGCTGCCTTTGCTTTACTCTATGTATATATATATTTGACTATCATTATATTGCTGCTCTGTACTCCATTGTATACTGCATTTTGATTCTTTTAATTATCAGTGTTTCCCTCATCAGTATTTGTTCTTGTTTCTGTCTTTGTTTAGTTTCTTTGTTGTTTTTAAAAAAACTAGCATTTATGCTAATACACTGAAAACAATGCATCTGGTTCGTCCAATGATATTGTCATGTCCATGTCAAATCAAATCTACAATACAATTCTTTAATGTAAAGTAAAGCATAAATCATAATGAACATGTATGATGTGTAATGTTTACCTACGCCTGCCACTGGGTTACCCGCGTAACGTTTTGTCAGTTAGCTGCAGAGATCAGGGCTACATTACCATCGGTTTGGAAAAAAATAAAAAGATTTGGTTTGAACATTTATTTTTCTGTTGTTTTCATGTGAAATGTATCATGTTAAACTGTGAAATATGTTACTTTTTAATAATGTCACCCTTTTCTTTGTACGTTGTTGCTGTTTACAGACAAATACATCGATGTCATTGATGCCAACCGGATAGCAGACGCAGAGGAAAGACTGAAGACCATGAAGAAACTGGTAGGTGTCCGCACCATGTAGGGCAATGAATGAATGTATTTATCATGGATACATTTTTTAATTCTACACCCACGTCTTGCTTCTCTATCCAGATCCATGACCTCCCAGATCACTACTACCACACCCTCAAGTTCCTGGTGGGCCACCTCAAGACGGTGGCCGATCACTCTGAACAGAACAAGGTCAGCCAACCCATATGTACTGTAGGCGCCAACATGTGTATTTACTCTGTTTGTTTTATTCTTTTATTTTGAAAGGTTTGCTCACACTGTTTTGGTTCATGTCACTTCAGTTTGATTGACACATGGGTGGGGTTTAATCTATATACCTGGGCACTCGGATGGGCGGGGGTACGAGACAAAGGGGGTCAGTGGCGCTCCTGATTATATTTTCTGTTTACCGTCATTAACATCGTCATTGTCGTCACTATATATTTTATTGATGTGTTGTCATTCTGTCTTCAGTTAATACATTTTCAAACTATACTCGCTGGACTTGGATTCATTTGAATGACGTGTAACTGCCCGGAGCCCATCCAAGCCTCTTAGCGGCCTTTATAGGAAAGCATGTCGCCACACCATACATGTTGGCTTTTAGTTTTTTTGTATTCATATAAACTGTGGTGGTTAAAGACCTACTTCACCAGTGGGAATATGAAGGTGTATTGAACTCTGAGATCCTATGTAGTATAAATGTGCAAAAAATAATTGAAATCAGTTCATCCTAGCCTGAGAAAAAGCATAAAGAGTGTTTTATGGTCTCACTGTCTAACCCTACATTTTACTAGACTGACATCACACTAGTAAAAATGTAAGGTTAGGATTTAACAGGACAGCTGGGCCAAGGGAAGACTGAGGGAAGACTGAGGGTAGAAAAACCTCATTCATTATATTATAATAGCGATTTTACAATGATAGAACGTCGGTTCCGTATGGGTGAAGTATTCCTTTCAATGGAACTGGATATGAACATAGAGGTATTTTATTTCCTCCCCCCAGATGGAGCCCAGGAACCTGGCTCTGGTGTTCGGTCCCACTCTGGTGAGGTCGTCAGAGGACAACATGACAGACATGGTCACACACATGCCTGACCGCTACAAGATAGTGGAAACGCTTATCCTGCACGTAAGAAACCCACACAGCTGCTTTTTTTCTAACGCAAGATATACTGCATCCCTGCGTTCCAATCCCCATACTTCCCTACTATTTAGTATGCCAGAAAAAGATTTAGGATGTCCCAATACATGCACGTCAATTGTAGTATGCTGAAAATACATAAATGCCCAACTAACTCCAATAGCATTTTGCAGTATTCCTCTTTATTCCTGACATTTCTGGACATAATGACAACAAGAAATCTTTACCTGATTTAGTTTTCTCTCCCGTGGCCCTAAAACTCTTCTGTACTTTAGTATGTAGTGTAGTAAAAAGACTACAACTCTTCTGTACTTTAGTATGTAGTGTAAGGCTTCGGGGGGGAGTTTGGGACACAGGTGCGGACCAAGGGGTTTCTAAAAGTTATCCCCGGAGGGATAACCACTAAATCGCAACGCGACACTGGGAGGGGGGAGAAAACAAAAAGCACAAAGTTGTGCAGGGCCACACAGGCTACCTTTTAATATTGAAAACTAAAACACGAACAAAACCACCACTGCCAAGCAGCTGAATGGACACACACACAAAACAGAAGACTTAGACACACAGGGAGCACTCAGAGACAACCTCTCACTAGTGATGGCAATTTGACTCTGAAGCTTCGATACGTGCTTTGAACCCTAGGACTACGAGCCAATAGAACCAACGCTTCGAAACTTGCTTCAAATCACGTGACATATGACGTCCGAAGCAGTAACTGCTTCACTCCCTGAATTAACCACCCAACTGGTTCGCCGTCCAACCAGACGCTTCAGCGACACTGCTCGTGTCATTCGGACATGTACCTGAATAAAAATCTTTGAATGTTCCCTGTCCCACATAAGCACACCCCTGCCACCATAGTAACACAAGCACACCCCCGTCATGCTACATTTTACCATCATTCTCTCATCAATAACACAATGAACAAAACAATCTTTTTTTTTATTTTATTTGTGTGTGTGTGTGTGTGTGTGTGTGTGTGTGTGTGTGTGTGTGTGTATGGGGGGGGGGGGGGGGGGCGGGGGCACATGATCAAAGCATTTTCAAAGCATGTAAACTCGGTCCACTGTAGGCTACACTTGCATTTCACCAGCAGAGGTCACTGTTACTGAAGCTTCGAGTAGTGAACCTATTTTCGAACCGATTGGCTCGAATGGTTCAATGCTTCAGAAAAGCTTCATTTGCCCATCACTACCTCTCACTACCTCTTAAGGTGAGATAATGAGCAGCACAAAGCACTGGGATCTCAGGGCATATATCATCTCCTCACACCTGGGTCCAATCAGCCAATCAGTGCCACACACCAGATTGCAGTGAGGGAATCAGTCACGATTCTCACGGAGAACCTTCCGTTTCCTCACAATGTAGTGTAGTAAAAAGACAAAGTATGTGATTTGGAACGCAGGGCATGATTCATTAAAGGTGCACTATGCAGTTTCTAAGGAGGGAGATTTATTTACATTCGCAGAGCCTGCAGTTAGTTAGTTTAAAAAACATGTTAACTCTACTTGTGATTCTTCATTTTGATTAATTCCATTATTATAAATCAAAGCAAATGTATATCGAGGCACCTGTAACCAAACATAAGACTGGAATATGTTTGTACATAACAAAAACGTGGGCTCTACTGATGGAAACAGTAACAAACAGTGTTCCAGGGATCTACCTTTTCTTTCGAGGAATGTATGTTTACTAGAATGTTTATTAGAATATACCTTAGAAAATTGTCACTTCTCTGACACACCCAAAGTTACATTGTGCACCTTTAAAAGTGAGTACTCTATGTGTTTTAATGTTAGTAATGCTGTGTTTGTTTTTTTCAACAGCATGACTGGTTCTTCAGTAATGGAGATTATGATGAAGAGGAGAAGGTACGTTGCAGTGTATTTGTTAGTGTACAGAGCTGAGAATGTCTTTAAGTGCGGCTCCTGTAGCCATTTCATTGTCCTCATTTGAACTACTTTCACATTGCTTGTGGATGTGTATTTGTGTGTGTAGGCTCCAGAGGATAAGAGGGACCTGCAGTCCATGCCCAACATCGACCACCTTCTGTCCAACATAGGCCGAGCGGGCATGCCAGGACAGCCATCAGGTCAGGCTCCTCAAGAATCCAAGATACATGATCATGTTTAAAGTGTTTGGATTAATGCAATACATTTTTTGGACGTTCCTATCCAAGGGAGTGTTTTAACCAAGTGGACCTATTATACTTTTCGACTTTTATGACCTATAAACGTTGTTATAATGATTTATAGTCATGTTTAACCATACTAGCGTATCAAATAATGACGTACATGCATTTAGACGCATTCCCTGCTGACCGTCTGGGGTGGCTGTGCAGAGCGCTAAACACTAGGGCAGCCGGTCGAGAAATCACATGTTCAAATCGATTCAAATGTCCTGCCATCGTGTCGTCACAATTCCGGATTTTTCCATGTATGGTAACGTGCTGCTCAGGCAAACTCCGGCCATGCCCCCACCTTCCTGCTCTCAAATCTGCCCGCGCGCTGCCGAAATTGTTCCGGAAGGAAGGTAACCAATCACAACGGAGTGGGGTTTGCAGGAAGGGGGGGGGGGGGGGGTGGAGAAGCACAAAGCAGAGTGTGGAGAGTTACTGCTGTGCACGCTAGGGTGAGAGGAAGAGTGTCCCGAAAATCTTTTTAAAATTTTAACAAGAAATTAAGACCAGAAACGTAGTATAATAGGAGATCTTTAAGCAGACATTTGCAAAATATAAAGTAACCATAAACCAAAAGTATGATACTAGATGATATGATACAACCAATCTTACCCAGGGAAAAAAAGGTCTATTATCTGGGCAAACAAAAACCTTCAAATAGCAAATTTACGAAAATAATAATACCGATGTTGTTAACTAATTGAGACATATTTTTCACAATAAATAAATAAATATTAAGTTATCAAATGTGACAATGAATAGCTCCAACTATTCCATTGCATATTAAAGGTACAATCCAAAGACCTACAGTAATAGACAATTCAATGCATTTGTTTCTGAGGTAGTTGGGTGCAGCTCCCATTGTCTGCTGTCTGTTGCAAATTTGTGTGAACCTTACGCTGTCCTTATTACATACTGATTGTACAATATGTTTATCTATAAGGATGGCCACTGTGTCAGATAAGGCAATCATACAGTCCTATAAAAGTGATGTCATCAGCAAAGAAGTCATACCGAGCAAGAGTCTGGGATCAAGAATGTAAACAGTTCAATTTAATTCAATTCAGTTTATTTAAGAAGGGGACAGAGCAAATTAAATTAAAATTGCCAGAATCAGCCAAAAAATACAATTAAACCAGATAAAACTTTTACTTTTGTTTTCACAATTCCTCCTAGCGGCTCCAACAACATTCCTCTTTAACCATATTAACAGATGTGATGGTCATACTCTGCATGCTCTATTGGTCAATGTCAGATCATGTCATGGAAGGCATGCTAGTCTTACAGGCTGGATGGAATGATGCTTTCTATGTGTGCACCATTGATTGGCGTTCACTATTGCACACTACTGAGAATCAAATGATGAATTGTTGCACCTGATGCATTTGAAATCAAGCATCTACATCTATCAGTCAGTGCGTTTCCATGGGACAACTAGATTGGATTAAGACATATACTCGAACGGACCGTGTCACTTGTCTGAGTATACACAGCCTTTCAAAGATTCGATAAAAGGCCGGAGCATGGCTGACTCCGCTATGCTAGGTGGCGCTGTAGCCCTTTCAACAAGTAGTTATATAGCCACGTCCAGTTCCCTTCCGGCAACAACACTACTATTTATTACGTCGTCTCCTTCCACTTCCTTGTGAAATCCCCCGAAAGGGAACTCTTGAGCAAGCGCAGAACGCAAACTCTAATATGAGATATGCAATCCTATAAGTCCTGTTGAAGTCTTATTCCTTTATTAACCCGATTATGAGTCTGCATGAAACCACACTGACTGACTTTCCTATTGGATTCAGATGCTTTTTTTACTTGTAGTAATTTAAGCATTCATCCATCTAATGCATATTTACCTCTTTATAAAGCTCCTTCCCTCTTAGTGCAACATACGATTTCATAAGCCTACTTATTTAGTTTGTACATGAAGTATGTTATCTGCTGGTGTAGGTCCAGGGTAGTTGACTTGACTGGAGGCCTAATCTTGCTAGTATGCATTCACTCCAAAGGAACACAGGGGAGCTATTAATTAATATGTCAGAGAGAGAGATTTTTGTTAGATTCTTAAAGTTTGGCTAATACCAAACAAAACCTTCATAATTGAATTGCTAACCCTACAAATCTAACCTATATATTATATACTCCGAGGCTCAGTTCTTACCTCCCCTGTAGATCTCTGCACTGTTATATTTCTGCCTGTATATACTGATAATGTTTCCTACTTTTTCTCAGTGTTCTATTCTTTTTCCGGCCTTTTGTTCACTCTGTCTCTCTCTCTCTCTCTCTCTCTAGCTGAGACAGTGGATCAGCCTCTTCGGTAGGAACAGGTCTTTCTCTTTGCATGTGTTTGTGTTTGGTGGTGGTTCTATTACACTTTGCTTCATTCACCCGTTTATTTTCTTCCTGTCTGTTTCCCCACTAATAGACAGTCATTCTTATATCCTAGTAGTGTTAAAATGGTCAACTCTAGCAGCAGTAAAAGCCCAGAAGAGTGCATTGTTTGCTTGATTTTCTCCACAAATGTTGCAGCCCTGGTAGTGTGTGTGCTGTGATTAGCCAGATGTCACACATAACCAGTATCACACTGAGGCTGTGTTCGGGAAGCCATACTAACGTCCTACTCATACTCATTTTGACTTAAATTTGAGTATGTGACCGTTTGGGTATGCGAGTTTGGGTATGTGAGAATTGCCCGGATAAGTACTAACTTCCGGGAAGATTTTGGGTGTGGATCGATTTGATACTTTTCCTACTCAACCGCCCCACAATGCATTGCTTCTTTTCAAACGACAAGGAAGGTTCTTTTTAAATTCTTTATTTACAATTCTGCATTTCCTGCCCAACACAGGACTGTATGTAAAAATCTAGTTCTATATCTAACCTGTGGAGGGCGGTAATACACTAAACAGCGTCTAAACGGCCGGACTCTTATAATAATAATAAGAAATTCTTTATTGCTTGAGTATACTTCAGTGTGAATGTTTCGACGCACCTTGCATACACATTCGATCTTTAAGTAGACAGTATGTAGTATATAGATGGTGAGTATGTAGGAGGGAGGACGTTAGTATGGCTATCCGAACTCAGCCTCAAACTACTACAGTCACCTCTCCATTGACGACATGTTTTCTAATGCACAATTGTTTTCCTCTCTGACAGTTTCCACCACCAGCGATTCAGTTAAGACAAAGGTAAGCAGCACATCTTTTACTTGTGATTGTTTCTCATTGCTAAGGCACTCAGGCACACTAAGTAAATGCTTTGGCTACACGTGTAAATGTTTAAGAAAATGTGCCTTAAAAATCACTATTAGTGTTTAAAGCTATCGTGCGTAACGTCGGCCACATCTACATGAGGTAAACCTTTGGTGATCACGCATGGATTTTAAACCTTCTGCTGTACTTCTAGGTTGTTTTTGCTTAGCAGTAGAATCAACAACTGAAACATACCTTGGGCTCTTCTTGGGATTTTTCTGAGCCAGTGTTGGGGGGGAGAGGGGAGGGGCAACACCAAACGCTGCATTAGTGAGAAATACAGAATGAGTTTAGTGGATCTGAAAGGCTTGGTGGACTTTGTGTCAAGTCGTTAAGCAATGGCTCGAGTGCAACCGACATTTGTTTATACGGAAAAGGTACGCACTATAGCTTTAGACATTCAGAAGATAAAAAAGTAATTGTATTTTAATTGTAATTCTGTGATTGAATGATTGATTTTGGTAAATGAAGTGTAAGTGACCAATACTTACCTGGCATTTTTGAACCTTTCAGCTTTCTTCAGCCTGCAAGAAAGACCTTAATGCTAGGGACTTCCTTCCCATGTCCATTATATCCGCTGTGACCCGCAAACGTAAGAAACGCTACAGCACCCGTCTGCACGGGAGCAGCTCTGACGAGGACTCAGAACACGAGCCGGTCAAGACCAGCAACTACAGAGAGGGAGGGGAAGGGGAGGAGGGAGAGGAGAGAGCAGGGCTAGAGGAAGGAAAGGGAGAACACACCATTCCTAAGAAAGAAAAAAGGGATAGAAAGAAGAATGGGTCGAAGGGAAGAGACACTACGGAGGGAAGGGATTCATCTGCAGGAGAAGAAGACGCTGAAAGGGACGCGGGAAAGGGAACGGACAATCGCACCAAAAAAGCGAACGCAACGCAATTTCATCCAAACAGTTTCCCCCGCTCACACTATCAGGTCCACGCCACATACCCGAGACCCCCGGCTGGGACTAGTCATCCTTCCCATTCCAGGTCTCAGACCCTGGCCCGAGGTCACTCCACAGGCCCTCTCTGGATCCGCCCCACCAGGCTCCCCCCCAACAACCAGCAGGCTCCCAGCGCTCACGGGCCCCAGCAGCCAGACTGGAACCAGCCAGTGCCGGTCCGCCACAGGAAGAGCAGGGGAAGCAGGATGAGGGCCGTGTCCATGAACCTAGAGCTGGAGCTGGGCCGCAGTGAGGAGCGAGTCAAAGGGTGGAGGGCAGAGAGGGTGGAGGGGATCAGAGTCAGGGAGGGGACGCCTGCTCACAATGGATGTGGTGGAGTTCCTCTGGGATCTATTGTGGCTCCTCCCGTCCCTGGTCCTGCCCAGCAGCCTGCCCCTCTCTCCTCTGTCTCGGCCTGGATAGATCAAAGCTCTGCGGGGTCGTCTGTGGTTCTGAGGAGATCGGCACTGGGCCCTAGGGACAAGGAAAGAGTGTGGCGTCGTCACACGGTCATCGTTTAGCCATTGACTAATGCAGTACCAAGTACTTGTTCACAAATGAAGGGGAGTAATGTCCGCACAACAGCCTAATGATCTGGAAAACAATTATCTAGTGCAAAGGCACACACCACGTTTCAGCCGACCATTTGGCCTTACACCTTCTCAGGTGTGATTTGATTACAGTGAGCCATGACCCTTATAGTTTGGTTACATCACGTGACCAGAAGGGTGATGAGGAAAAATAAACAGACCCTGCGTTCCGTATCACATACTCTTTCTTTTTTCTATTCTACATACTACATCTGACGATAAAAATGATCTAGTTAGGATGCAGTATGCCACAATTGGGACATACTATTACTTATTTATTTCATCATAACATTACGCCTTGATCTTGCCTCTTGCTTTTATATCCGTCACATCCCCGTTTGTTTTCATATGGAGGCTCTGTTGATGTGACGTCACTTCAGGTGCGCACTGGATTGTGGGTCAGAATCGCCCCAAATAGAATGCTGTTTTCAACACTAAAAATCTTGGCCCGATGTAGTAGACATCCGGGTACTTCTAACCATCCTAAATCTGGCCACAAGAATCGGGACATCCTAAATCTTTTTTCTCCCATACTAAATAGTAGAAAGTATGCGATTCGGAATGCAGGGAGACATTCAGGTTCTATTCAGGCTGAAACGTTGTGTGGGCCTTGTTTCTTGGAGAATGAAGCTGTTGTGAGGACATTACTTACTTTCTTTGAGTAGAGTACTTGCCCTTACTAACATACACTGGATTAACTGTGTCACCTCTTGTAAAGCCAAGTGTCCATCACTTGGCTTTAGGAAACTAAGTACACTCAAGACCCTCCCCTCTTTGCTTTTTTATCGGCTGAAAACATGTTGAAAACATTATCATTATTTGACATTGTGCACAGTTGTAGAGTTTCATACCAACACCAGATGAAACTCACGCTGAAAACAACATCAAAGTATGACTAATTGAACTTCTTTTTTAAATGTGTACTTAACAAATGAACTGTAAATGTAATTATCAATACCCTGATATGTCGTCCAAAGAACATTAGAGTTGATCAAAGCGAATTGAGATCCTGGTATGTTCCAGACATTCTTGCCAAAATCTGATCAACTTTCCCAGTGAAAAATACCTGTGGAATCATCCCCAGGTTATATCTAGCTTGGGTGTTCACATATTACACTTCCACACATAGTCAGACTTTGAGCTTGAAGCTAGGTGAGATGGTGTCAACTTGCCAAGGCTAGTTAGCCCTAATGTGGCTATAGCTACTTGCCCTCTGAACTGTTTAACTCACTTATTGACAATGAGCTTGGTTTACAATATGTTCGCACACAAACATTCCCTCTTTTTATGAAGCATTTTACTACCGCGACAGAGGTTTATAAAGGTGAATGGAGCAACAAATCTAATGAATTACAGTTTGCTATTGGTCAGCGTAGTAATTCCAGGTGTTAAAATCATCAACATTTAGACTTCCATACAATGGTAGGCTTGCATCAAAGATAGTGTACACTTAAGAATAATTGTTGTGATTGAGCATACACAGACATCTCTTTCTTTAGAATCAAACGTTATTACTGATGAGAAAATCCAGGGAATGATACATTATCAGATAGGAATCCTACAAAATGATAACAAAACATTCAACCCCTAGATACGGTTGATGAAGCCACCATGTGATTATGAAAATTGAATCATGCATCATTTGACTGTGTTATTCTTGATACGACCACTGGGTGGTGCCAAAATATGGAGTGTTCTATTCCTGGCACACTGGGGCTCTAAACCCTGGAATAGTTTTTATGTATTAATGATAAATAGGAAGTCATAAAATGAGAGGAAGCCATATTAGAGTCCGGCTGCTACTATCACTCACCAGCAGAGACACTGGTCAAGTGCTTTTCATGCAAACCAACTGTGCTGTACGTATACATCTTCCCCCCAGTGGATTTCCCTAAAGTGGGCAAATATCACACAGGCACACTGACCTGAGACCAGTTCAGAGCGAACCACACTTCAGTTTACCTTCTCCAGCTCTTCCAAAGCCTCCTGTGGATCTCCAGGGAACTTCAAAGATTCATGGGAGCAACAACAACTCTCTCTCTCTTTATCTCTCTCTCTCTCTCTCTGGATGATGTCACATGGGCAATATGCCAAAGCTTTTTGTGGACTAAAACAAAATGTATGCATGGG
Organism: Ammodytes marinus; assembly: GCF_949987685.1. Classification (NCBI taxonomy): domain Eukaryota; kingdom Metazoa; phylum Chordata; class Actinopteri; order Uranoscopiformes; family Ammodytidae; genus Ammodytes; species Ammodytes marinus. Next base: position 22,095,412 of record NC_137224.1, on the reverse strand, counting down.
TTCTGTTACATTTAAAAATATGCAAATCACAAGTGTTTAACACAACCTATTGTGCTTCCCTCTGTGTGTGTGTGTGTGTGTGTGTGTGTGTGTGTGTGTGCGTGCGTGCGTGCGTGCGTGCGTGTGTGTGTGTGTGAATGTGAATATATTTGAGGAGTAGGGCCCGGGTTTTTGGGGATAATAACACCTGTTATGTCAGAGGCGCAAAGTGTTTACGGCAGCTATGTGAGTTATGCCAAAATAATTATAAATTGTATCATGTCAGCAGTATGAAGAGAATCTCAACACTCACAGTGAGGCCTCCGTTCATAAGCAGTGTTACCATAAGAGTGTTGTTGTCATGGGAGCAGTTGAAAAGTGAGCTAATAACCTCCTTAAAAAAACAACTGTTTTACCTGAGTGATATTGTTTTGCAGTTTTTGCTTTTCACATTTTCCGTACTTATATCCCCACACCGGGAACATTAGTTTTGTTAAAAATAGTAAAAAATAACAACATGGAGCTGAACCAGTTGTACTGCTCAACCACTATCGTCCAGCCAGACTCCATCATATAGCCTCAGTCTGTCCCTCTCTTTCTGTGCCCTTGTGCATGTACTTTTATGTACGTGGGTGACGTATGTGCGTGGACCAATTTTGTAACAGTTGTACAATGCCTTTGTTAAGTTAACCTGTGTATATAAATATTATACATAATATATTAAATTATTTGTTTTGGACATTTTAAGGGTTGTGTGTTTTTTTTCATCATTATCAAAAAATGGTCATTTGGGGAATTTAAATAGAAATGTACTACATCTGAGGATTAGCTGTATCGATTAGCCACTCATTTATAGATGTTAGTTTTCTTTTGTATTACCCAGGGGGCAAAGTGATTTTATGGACATGGAGCGTTGTAAAAGGTTGTTCACCAAAAATGACATGTAGGTCAATGACTTCCACGATCACAACCTGGGTGGACAACCTTGTCAACAAGCTGCTGGAAAGCTACAGCGGGCCGACATAGCAAATCAGAACCACTGTTTAAGTGAATGGGGGTGAATGGGGATGGGCTAATGGGGAATTCTTTGAACTTATAGATATCATTATGAAACTTTGCCAGTTGATTACTGACATTAAAACAACAACTTTTTGTATTACAGTATTTTCCAAAATGTTTAAATAAATATGAAAAATCATCAATATCTTACTAATGATGCGTACATTTGCATATCTGCAAAGCCCCAAAATCTAGATGTTGGAAGAAAACAAAGTCAACTTGTTTTTAAATTTTGAAAACAAAACAAGTGTCCAACTGCCTGAAGCCTTTCCTAATCACAGTTCAAATTTGATCAATAACCCATAGAAAATACATTTTTTACACAGTTACATTTCATGTGCCATGGACCAAAAGTGTCCTTTTGGAGTCTCCAGCTGGTATTTTAGGAAACGGCTAGACATTCCCTTGGAAAAAACTGTAAAAATGTATTTTCTATGGGTTATTGATCAAATTCGAACTGTGATTAGGAAAGGCTTCAGGCAGTTGGACACTTGTTTTGTTTTCAAAATGTAAAAACAAATTGACTTTTGTCCAACATCTAGATTTTGGGGCTTTGCAGATATGCAAATGTACGCATCATTAGTAAGATATTGATGATTTTTCATATTTATTCAAACGTTTTGGAAAATACTGTAATACAAACAGTTGTTGTTTTAATGTCAGTAATCAACTTGCAAAGTTTCATAATGATATCTATAAGTTTAAAAAATTCCCCATTAGCCCATCCCCATTCACTTAAACAGTGGTTCTGATTTGCTCTATCGGCCCGCTGTAGCTTTCCAGCAGCTAGTTGACCAGGTTGTCCACCCAGGTTGGGATCCTGGAAAGTCTATGGGCAGAGATTTGTGTCAGTAGAACTTGAATTCGAATTGATAGAACTTGAATTCGAATTGATCGACTTGAATAGGAATTAATCAACCTGCATTTGAATTATTGATACTTGAATTCGAATTTATACACTTGAATATGAATTATCCATTTGAATCTGAATTTTATTTACTTGAATCTGAATCAGTTAATATTCCAAATGACTTTCAAATAAAAATTCAAAATTCAAGTTTTCAAATTCAAGTAGAAAAAATTCAAGTAGAAAAAATTCAAGTAGAAAAAATTCAAGTAGAAAAAATTCAAGTAGAAAAAATTCAGGTAGAAAAAATTCAAGTAGAAAAAATTCAAGTAGAAAAAATTCAAGTAGAAAAAATTCAGATTCAAGTAAAAATGTGCACATCCGGTTTCTTTGAGGAAGAGCAATCGAGTGCAGATCTCTGATCCTAGGCTACAGCGTCCGGCGGGTGACCGTTGTTTAACGTTCAGGAAATATAAAGTCATACATTAATTTGTTTTATCATCATCTGTGTTTTTGACCTCTTGTTTTATAATCGAAGTATCTTTTAGAACACTAATCACGTTTGAGTAATGAAACTGAAAGTAGTTATAATATCGCCAATATGCTATATCATATCAATGAAAACAGACGGTCAAACAGCGTCCAAATGAGGTAAAATCCTAAATCCAATAAACAGTAACATGGCAAACTTATTTTTAGGCAAGCTCTAATTGATTATTTATTCATTTTTTCACACGTTTACATGTTTAGAGGCAGAGGATTCCTCCGACGCTCTCTGTCCGGCTTATCAGATAGCACTCAGCTGTCTGTCAGTTGAACTGGACAAGCAAACGTAAAATCATCAGGAAATGATAAAAACATCCCGATGGAGATTTCTGTGCAGTGATTTTTTGATTTTACAGGGTCACGTTGTGGCAGTGACACTCTTTCATCAGTCGGAGCTGCAGCGTAAAGTGAAAACAAACTCAGAGTAGGCCTATATATATAGTCATTAATAAACACTTAGGCTACAATAGATAAGAGATCACCACCGCCTGCACCCCCTCTCCGCCCCCCTACACTTTGCCCTGTGCTCCTGCGATTGCTCTGTAAACAGTCTCATAGCCTATGTCCTCTTTCCCATCTCCTGCTCCCTCACATCAACTTGACAGATCATAAATATACACTATAATATATATACATCTTATAGGCTATATACTGTATAGGCTACAGTATAGGGCCCATATATGTTCGCCTTTACTTGATGAATGCGCGCTCACCGGCCGGCTGGGACACAATTCTTATCAGCGGTAACTTGGCACGATACCGGCACACACCTTGGAGGAGCAGGTGCGCAGGTGAACATTGCATCCTGTCAGCGCATCTCTCTCTCTCTCTCTCTCTCCCCCCTGTGGTAGGGCGCTTAGCAGACGGAGGGAACGTAGGCTATAGTGACTATGTTGAAGTTATCTACTGCTTTGTGCCATTAACCTGGATTTTTAATGATAACCTAATGCTCATTAGTGCGCGCCTCTCAGCACTCTGACTCTACCGAAGTGCGCATGGGAAGGCGGGGCACAAACGTAATCTTGTCCTGGGCACGGGGAAGAAATGCGACGGGCATAGGCCTATACTGTAGCCTATAGCCTACAGTATATAGCCTATAAGCTGTATATATATTATAGTGTAGCCTATATTTATGATCTGTCAAGTTGATGTGAGGGAGCAGGAGATGGGAAAGAGGACATAGGCTATGAGACTGTTTACAGAGCAATCGCGGGAGCACATGGCAAAGTGTAGGGGGGCGGAGAGGGGGTGCAGGCGGTGGTGATCTCTTATCTATTGTAGCCTAAGTGTTCATTAATGACTATATATACAGTGTCGTGCGAAAGTTTGTGAACCCCTTGAGCCTTTTGGAATTTTATTTATTTTAACCATTATTAATTCATTTTTTTCAATACCAGTATTTTTTATATGAAATAACATATGTTTGTTTATCAATTCAAAATGTTTCTTTTCCAGAAATCAATTGTTAAAATAGATTAAAAAAATGATTTGACAAATGTTGTATGTGCAAAAGTTTGTGAACCCTAAGCTGCATTGCTTAAATCGAGCAAGGTAAACACAATCAGGTGGGCCAAACTGATTGATGAAATAGACCAATGTAATGAGAGATCTTGAGGGAAGAAATTGGGCGCCACTAGATAAAACAAAGATAAAACCAGGTCAGTTTAGGCCCACCAAACTGAACCCATACAGGTCAGACATGCTCAAAGGGGAAAAAATCTCAGAGGATCGCAGGAATAGAGTTTTGATGTTGCACATTTGTCTGGGGACATACATTCGTATAAAAAAGTTTGAGCTCCATCGGCCCACCGTGAGGCAAATCATCTACAAATGGAGAGCTTTAAGAGTGACTTAACATCTGCCTAGAAGTGGACTTCCTTCAAAAATATCCTCAAGCGCCACAAGAAAAGGGATTTTTCAGGTAAAAGCCAACCCACACATTACATCTGGAGATTTGCAGACCATTTGCCACCACCATTCTTCACTTGGGAGAAGGTTCTCTTGGTGGTAGGCAGAGTTGCGTTTTTGCCCAAACATGGCGGTTTTGGTTATGACCAAACAGATCAATTTTGGACTAATCTGTCCACAGAATAAGACTTCAGGTGCTCTCTGGCAAAGTTGTGACAAGCAGTTTTGTTCTTTTTTGAGAGCAGAGGCTTCTTCAGCAACCCTCCCTTGAAAGCCATGTTGACTGAGTTTTCTTCTTATTGTGGAACCATGCACATCTGTCCCAGATGTTGCAAGAGAGGTCTGCAAATCACTAGATGTAATGTGTGGGTTGGCTTTTAACTAAAAAAATACTTTTCTTGTGGCGCTTGAAGATATTTTTGAAGGAAGTCTACTTCTAGGCAGATGTTTAGTCACTCGTAAAGCTCTCCATTTGTAGATGATTTGCCTCACGGTGGGCCGATGGAGCTCAAACTTTTTTATACGAATGTATAGCTGTCCCCAGACAAATGTGCAACATCAAAACTCTATTCCTGCGATCCTCTGAGATTTTTTCCCCTTTGAGCATGTCTGACCTGTATGGGTTCAGTTTGGTGGGCCTAAACTGACCTGGTTTTATCTTTGTTTTATCTAGTGGCGCCCAATTTCTTCCCTCAAGATCTCTCATTACATTGGTCTATTTCATCAATCAATTTGGCCCACCTGATTGTGTTTACCTTGCTCGATTTAAGCAATGCAGCTTAGGGTTCACAAACTTTTGCACATACAACATTTGTCAAATAATTTATTTTAACTGTTTTAACAATTGATTTCTGGAAAAGAAAAATGTTGAATTGATAAACAAACATCTATTATTTCATATAAAAAATACTGGTATTGAAAAAAATGAATTAATAATGGTTAAAATAAATAAAATTCCAAAAGGCTCAAGGGGTTCACAAACTTTCGCACGACACTGTATAGGCCTACTCTGAGTTTGTTTTCACTTTACGCTGCAGCTCCGACTGATGAAAGAGTGTCACTGCCACAACGTGACCCTGTAAAATAAAAAAAAACACTGCATAGAAATCTTCATCGGGATGTTTTGATCATTTCCTGATGATTTTACGTTTGCTTGTCCAGTTCAACTGACAGACAGCTGAGTGCTGTCTGATAAGCCGGACAGAGAGCGTCGGAGGAATCCTCCGCCTCTAAACATGTAAACGTGTGAAAAAATGAATAAATAATCAATTAGAGCTTGCCTAAAAATAAGTTTGCCATGTTACTGTTTATTGGATTTAGGATTTTAGCTCATTTGGACCCTGTTTGACCGTCTGTTTTCATTGATATGATATAGCATATTGGCGATGTTATAACTACTTTCAGTTTCATTACTCAAACGTGATTAGTGTTCTAAAAGATACTTCGATTATAAAACAAGAGGTCAAAAACACAGATGATGATTAAACAAATTAATGTATGACTTTATATTTCCTGAACGTTAAACAACGGTCACCCGCCGGACGCTGTAGCCTAGGATCAGAGATCTGCACTCGATTGCTCTTCCTCAAAGAAACCGGATGTGCACATTTTTACTTGAATCTGAATTTTTTCTACTTGAATTTTTTCTACTTGAATTTTTTCTACCTGAATTTTTTCTACTTGAATTTTTTCTACTTGAATTTTTTCTACTGGAATTTTTTCTACTTGAATTTGAAAACTTGAATTTTGAATTTTTATTTGAAAGTCATTTAGAATATTAACTGATTCAGATTCAAGTAAATAAAATTCAGATTCAAATGGATAATTCATATTTAAGTGTATAAATTCGAATTCAAGTATCAATAATTAAAATGCAGGTTGATCAATTCCTATTCAAGTCGATCAATTCGAATTCAAGTTCTATCAATTCGAATTCAAGTTCTACTGACACAAATCTCTGCCCATAAAAGTCCTGGATATCATTTCTGGTGAACAACCTTTTACAACGCTCCATGTCTGTTTTTTTTTTTAAAAGGGGTTTTGCCTTCAGGTATATAATGTGTTGTGGTTGCATTGAGTTGAAGACACAGGCATGTCCCAGTCAAGGAGGGTTTAATAAAAGAAAACAATTGTAGGTGTGTTTTTCACTTAGGAATACATCTTACTTTTTTGGCCTCTGCTGATATCCATGTGGTGACACAATTGGGTTTTGATTAGAGGTGGGCATAGATTAATTTTTTTAATCTAGATTAATCTAGATTAATTTTGGAATTAATCTAGATTAATCTAGATTAAAATGGCTCATTTGAATTCATTCATAATATGTGTGTGCTCCTAAATAATGACTCAAAGTAAGTCTTTGAGAACGTGTTTCTCAAGCCAGGTGGCGCATCAGACCAGGGGCTCATCTCCTGTTTCCAACATGCATCACAAACTGCTTGAGGAAGCTGTTCTACTATGATAATTGGTGATGAAAATAAATAATGTTCAACAAGATGTTACTTAGTAACGCGTTACCGGCATCGGACCTCTTTTTTCAGTAACGAGTAATCTAACGCGTTACTATCTCCAAACCAGTAATCAGATTAAAGTTACTCATCAAAGTCACTGTGCGTTACTTTTTCTGTAATTTTCCTTAGTGAAACATTTTACATAACTGCACAAATGACCGCGATTGCGATTTTATGTAAATAAATGTGCACGCATGTGTCTCTAAACGCTCCAACTGCTCCAACCGCTCCTCTCGTCTTTTTGGTAGCGCCCCTCTCTGACATGCAGCGTGTGTGTGTGCGCCTGTGTCTGTGTCTGTGTGTGTGTGTGTGCAGCAGCATTACGGCCGAACTGTGGCGCAAAACAAAGTTTTCCCCCCGATGAAATATAGCGTCTGCTAAGGGGATATTTAGGATTCGGGTACGGTGACGTTGAAGAGATAGAAGTGTTTAAAACTTGGAAACTTATAGTCACGTGGCGACCGGTGGCCACACACACCCACCCTGCGTTCCAATACCCGATTGTGTCGTGGGCAAGTGATGGAGAGAGAGAGCGGCGGGTGTGTGAGAGAATAAAGGCTCCTCAAGTGTCAACAACGGCCCCCGGCTATTATTATCTCCCCTGAGCCGAACAGGAGGTGGAATAAGAGATTAACGGCGATATTTTTTTTATCGCCGATAAGAGTCTTGCGTTAATGCAGCACGTTAACGCCGATAACGGCCCACCACTAGTTTTGATACATATTGTTTTGGCTGTATCATTTTAGCTGAGTCATTCTGCTACTTGTGTCCGGGTGTCGTTCTTTGAATTGTGGAAGGTATTTGGACCCCTCAGGTAAAACACAAAACAGGTTTGGTACCTTTCTTATAAACTGGACAGGGTAATTATTACTGCACCTCAGGGGCGGCCCGCGGCATATGCGACTTGTTTTCTTTTGTTAACCTGTAAATCCCATTGAGACCGGAGACTCTTTTGCAAGGGAGACCTGTTACCATTCCCACGTTACCATTCACACACACATTCATACACCGATAGCAGGCTAACTATCGACATTCACACGAGGCAAGCAGGGTGAAGTGTCTTGCCCAAGGACACAACAACCATGACACAGTTGGCACCTGAGCCACAGTCGCTCACTTTGCTGTTGCCTGCTCCTGTAATAAACCTATTGATAATAAAGAAGAGTAAGACCAATGTTATTTTGAAGAGATCTGTTGAGTATCTAACAATAACGTGAGTGTAATGGTATTACAGTACATTGGTAGGCTAAGTAAGTCAGAAATGTACTACTTCCGGTATTTAAAACATATATATATATAATAATCACGAAAGTGTCCTTCTTCTCACTTGAGCCCCTGCTCTCCAAACTGTCGCTGCACGTCCCTGGCTGATAAGATAGTTGGTCTCTTTACAAAAACATGTACCCTATGTGTTTATATAGGGATAAGCGCATGCACATGCATTGATACGAGTATAGCATAAGGGGGGACCATTGAATGGACCTGTCAGGGGCCCAGCCATGGGAGGGCTCGGGTAGGCCTAAAGTTTTATCATTGAATTTAAAACTGTAGGCTAGATTCTCCGAAAGACAGGCTAACTGTTGTGTGGATAACAATAAAGCAACTCTTTATGTAGGCTATTGGGGTGGTAGTAGGCCTAGGCTATTGGCTTGAGGTAAAGGGGGCCAACCATGAGGTCGCTGGTTCCATCCCCGGCACCTGACAGGAGGGTGTTATTTGTAACACTATAGGGCGGCTGGTATTGCATCTACGGTGCCCACCATCTCTACCATTGTGTCGTGGGGCAAGGCACTTAACCCCAAACTACTCCAGGGGCGCGGCACCGCTCCGACCCTGCTCGATGTCCCCCTATCGTATTAAATGCATGCATGTGTGTGTTAAAGAGGTGTAGGAGGGGATAGCGAAAACAACATTTCTATTACTGTGTGTGGCTCGCCTTCATGTGTGTGACTGAAACATTAAGACTTAACTTTTGTGTGTCTCTGGCAGCTTGACAACAGCATGACTTAAAGAGATTAGTCTGAAGAGAGACGCTCGTGTCCAGTGTGCAGTAGCGCGTCCTCTTCTGTGTAGCCTACTGATGACCTAGGCCTACTTTGAATCCAATGATGATGCATGATTTATGCGCCAATTGGCTAATGTGTGTAGGCCTATAGGCTATTATTAGGCCTATATTATTTATCATTTTTTAGAAGCCTATTTCATTATTTAGGCTACAGAATGACAGATAGTTTGACTGAACTGTAGTTTTAAGAGAACGTCGCTTTGATTGACTGCCCCGCCGCCACAGAAAATCAAACTATGGACTGAGCTCAACTGCCCCGTTCATTTGATCAACGTTCCTTAGAAGAGGTAGCCTACAGTATGTTCCCTTCAAAAAAATAGGACATCTAGCTATCTACTCTTTCTTTGTTTAGGGTGTCACTTTAAATAGGCTACCTTATGGGCCGGGCAAGTGCGTGTCACGTGACTTGACACGGAAGTCGTCCCTGTGTAAACCAAACCAACCACATCCCGGACTGTGTAGGTCAGTTCCAAATAGTAACGTTAACCTCGGAGATAAGCCCATAACTATCTTTACCAAAGCCTCCCTGTGCTTCCTCTTTGATAGAACACGGCGCTGGGCCATGGACAGTGTGAGCACACAGCAACACTGAGGTGAGACCCACTAGTTAACAGGCTCACTACTCTTTACTGGACTGTTGCTTAGCTAAGTTAGCCATCGCGGGCTAACTTCACAGCAATTTAGCAATACGGTGTTTACTGGGCACGCACGAGCTCCATGCAACCGTAAATGCTTTCACCCAAGTCGCTAACATTTATTCCGGTCGCCATGAAATTCCAGCATTTCTATAGCTATCCAAAAACAGAGCCTTTTTATGAGTTAAAAAAGTCATCTCTAGGCCATAGAGACTGTGGACAAAACTCAATGCAACAATCAATGGTGTGTTGAGCACATTACAGTCCCACGGTGCTAATGTTGTCTTTAGAAAAATGATTTTACTAAGTAGGCTATAACTTTGAGATTCCTTTTTATGTAAACATTAAAGTCATACATTACAAGTACGTTCATAAATGCAGCATCATAAATTGCCTGGCCAAAAAAAAGGAAGTCTAAACTACTGGGTTTAACAAAGCAACTAGGTGAGATCCTTCCATGTGATTATTACTACAGTTACTACAACAATGAATTATTGCAAATCTTGATGGATATAAATGTTGTGAGTGACACGACATAAGCTTATTAAATCCATTGTGTTACATTTTGTTTTAGCCAGGCAATGTAAAAATGAATGGGGGTTCAGTTTTGAGTTGATTGCATTCTCCTGACTGACTTCTCCTGCTCTAGCTCTGTTCCTGCGCTCCCTGAAGGCACCATGCCGGGCCTGGCCATGGCAGAGCCTGTGTTGGACCACCAGAAGCGCTTCCAGGCTGCTGTGGATGTCATCCATAACCTTCCCAAAAATGGTACAGCTCACTGGCCTTTTCACAGCCAATTTGATGTTTCCTCTCATGCCATGTGAGCTGCTGGTTATAGGCTCAAGAGACTAGCCCTGCGTTCCAAACAACATACTTGCTTGGAAGACGAGGCAAATGTGCTGTTGCTCTGTCAAATATGTTCTGTGATATGTAAAGCAGAAACATAAGCTCTTAAATGTCTGAAGACAGCTTGAAGTGAAAATGAGATGCTTTCTATCCCCATTATTATTATTATTATTATTATTATTATTATTATTATTATTATTATTATTATTATTATTACCCATAATCTCTAGATATCTGCCAATGTTTGTCCGTTTCCCTTTGTCCAGGTAAATAATAAAGAGCTAAAGCAGATAAGTGTGTGTGTGTGTGTGTGTGTGTGTGTGTGTGTGTGTGTGTGTGTGTGTGTGTGTGTGTGTGTGTGTGTGTGTGTGTGTGTGTGTGTGTGTGTGTGTGTGTGTGTGTGTGTGTGTGTGTGTGTGTGTGTGTGTGTGTGTGTGTGTGTGTGTGTGTGTGTGTGTGTGTGTGTGTGTGTGTGTGTGTGTGTTGTCTCTCAGGTTCCTACCGGCCCTCCTATGAAGTCATGCTGCGCTTCTACAGTCTGTACAAGCAGGCGGTGTGTGGACCCTGCACTGTGGCTCGACCTGGCTTCTGGGACCCCGTGGGCCGCTACAAATGGTCTGTGTGTGTGTGTGTGTGTGTGTGTGTGTACAAGTATATCAATGCAATAACAGCAGAGTTTGTTTTCAGTCACGGATAACACCAGCTATTGGTGTGGTCCTCTTTCCTTTTACTGAAAGAACGACATGCAGTATATACTTGTATTTCAATTAATCTTAAAGTTCAGGGGCCGGTTTCCCGATAACATCCTCTCTTAGCGCGCTACGAAGACTCCTACGTTATGACTTACCAAAGTTGTTTACCTCTGTAGTCGTGGTTCCCGAACGGTCTCTTAGGAGAAACACTCCTTACGTCGTTCGTACACTGCTGAAATCGATTGCTCAGAGTTCGATTTTCCATTTCCTGCTCATTTCATGCGCAGCTGCATGACAACACTAGGCTATATTATAAAACGTATTGCAGTCTTTGCGAATAAAAGATTGCTAGAAATCCTTCTAGGCCGAAACATTTACTTAACACTAGAAGCGCCAGTGTTCTCTTTATGCTGCGTAATCAAATCTACCTGTGCATTTCTAGTGTAATATAAAGTCATATAAGTTGAATCATCATCTGTGTTTTGGACCTCTTGTTTTATAATCTAAGTATCTTTAAGAACACTAATCACGTTTCGTGGTGGGTCAGTAAGGAAACTGAAAGTTGATCGCCAATAGCCTATATCAATAAAAACAGACGGCCCAAACAGCGTCCAAATGAGCTAAAATCCTAAATACAATAAACAGTAACATGGCACACTTATTTTAAGGTAAGCTTTAATTGATTATTTATTAATTTTTTCACACGTTTACATGTTTTGAGGCGGAGGATCCGACGCACTCTGCGAGCCGTGTGGAACACAGTGCAGAGGTTCTAGTGTTAACCATGGTCGAACATCCTACCATAGCCTATACTGATTTAAAAAAAGATATAGAAAATATAGAAACAGCGGAGGAGATTAAGATTAAGATTGTTTCCAGCAATTATTTTCTTCATGAATGTGTGGCAGTTCCATGCGCAACAGGGATGTCACTCGTGTCTGTTTTACGCATGGTGCTTTAACGGAAGGAAATGTGGGGGGGTTTGTATCTCTGGCGATGCCACAGCGATCGCAGGGACTTTCACTTGTGTCATGTAAATCTGACTGTATTTCATATCACAGGGACACAGCGATGACTGTATTAAATATCAAACTGATAAAAACGATCCGACTGTAGGCTATAGTGTATCACTTATAAAGTATTTTCATATTGACGGACGTTGCATCCATTCAGTTAATGCAAGTCAGTTAGATGACTAAAAAGTACTTCTCCATATAGTTTGAACACTTTGTGAATCAAAGTGAATGGTATTCTGCTAAAATATCAAATAGCCCACTTTAAATATACGTGATATACACTATACAGTTGTATCGTTTTTAACAGTTTGTTATGAAATACAGTCATCGCTGTGTCCGTTTGATATGAAATACAGTCAGATTTATTAGTTAAATGACACAAGTGAGAGCTGAAACACCCCTACGGTAGAGCTAAGAAGGCTCTGAGGGCGCTCCAGACCAACCTTACCAACGTAGAACGTACGAAAGAGATTCGTAGCAAAGAACGTTTCGGGAAACAGGCGAAATGTTAAGAAGGAACTCTAAGTAGGGGTTACGAATGACATAGCTTTAAGAAGGCTTCGGGAAACCGGCCCCTGTTTCTTTAATAATAAGTTTGTGACGCAGCAAAAAATAAAATAAATCGATGAATAATTCATGTTGTTAGCCTCCTAGCATAATTGCCTAAATCATATTTATTCTACTCTACTTTTACTCTACATCTACTCTATTCTACATCTACTCTACATCTACTTTTCGTTAGCCATATAGCACAATCACCTAAGTCATATTTTAAGGGTTATAGAGTAGAGTAAAGTAGATGTAGAGTAAAAGTAGAGTACAGTCAATATGATTTAGTCAATGATGCTATGAGGCTAACGATATGATAGCACAGTCCACTGTATGGCCATTGGTCATGTAATGTGAAGTTGTGTGTTGTTTTAGGGACGCGTGGAGCCGTCTGGGCCAGATGAGCAGTGAGAGCGCCATGGCAGCATACGTGGACCAGATGAAGAATGTAGCACAGGAGGTACATGGACAACAATCCTTTTATTCATATTAAAGTTTAACATTGTTAGGTCAGTCACTTAAAGGAATACTTCACCCATACGGAACCGACGGTCTATCATTATAAAATCGCTATTATAATATAATGAATGAGGTTTTTCTTCCCTCAGTCTTTCCTCAGTCTTCCCTTGGCCCAGCTGTCCTGTTAATCCTAACTCTACATTGTTTTACTAGTGTGATGTCACACTAGTAAAATGTAGGGTTAAGACAGCGAGAACATGACACACTCTTTCTGCCTTTTCTCAGGCTAGGATGAACCGATTTCTAAAAATGTTTGCACAGATTTTTATGCTACATAGGATCTCAGAGTTCAATACACCTTCATATTCCCACTGGTGAAGTAGGTCTTTAACAAAAACTCTATTCATTTCAATAAGTGTCCCCAATAAATGAATACATCATTATGACTTGAAGTGATCAGTTTAAATCTGCTGTGAATGCTTCCACCTTGACTGAGTGTCGGGGCAAATCAAGTCAGTTTAATCTATTTAGTATTTATCTGACCTCGTACCAATCAGTAACATTCTCTGAGTTCCAATCCCCATACTTCCCTACTATTTAGTATGCCAGAAAAAGATTTAGGATGTCCCAATACATGCATGTCAATTAGGGGTGTGAACGTTTACAAAAATGCCTAACCGTGTACACGACAATTTTTTTTTCGTGTACACGGTTAACCGTTACGTCATTGTCCTCGTGCCCCCGCCGTCTTGTAGGCGCGCGCACACACACACACACACGCGTTCGTTCGCTTGTAAACACAATTGACATGAACTACACTCGTTTACACACCTCTTATAATAGGTCCATGGTACACACACACACACACACACACACACACACGTTCGCCGTCATAATCGCACTTCATTCATTTCCTGATTAATATAGCCTATCGCTTTCTACATGTCCACGTTAAATGCATGTTGAACAGGTGTTATAAAGTTCGGGCTACTTACGAGCGTAGTTCACGTCAACCGGGTAACTTTAATCTTTAGGTTATCTTTCATCACTCTTCAATGGCTGTGAGTCGAGTCCCAGCACGGCGACTCCCCGTGTGTGTGTGTGTGTGTGCGCCGATACACACACTCACTCACACACACTCGCCGAGGGACAGACAGATTCTCGGCAGACTAGCTTTTATCCTCCCCAATTAGTTTATTAGTGATGTAAAATCAATAAACGCGTGTCTCTAGAACATATTTAAAAACTTTGAAATTTGAAGAAAGAAAAAAAAAAAAAAAAAAACGGTTTTCGTTTATTGATTTTTCCTAAACGGTTATGATTTACTAAACGGTTACACGTGTACACGTGCACACCCCTAATGTCAATTGTATGCTGAAAATATATATACAGTCCTGTTCACCATTATTGGCACCCCTTAATTTTTTGCAAAACCTGTACAATATCTTCAGAAATAAATGGAAATGTATCAAATGTATATCAGGATCTTTTAATTAGAGGTCCAAAGTAATTTAACAAAGAAAATTGTTTTTTCAACTTACATACTGTAATTTCAAAGAAAAACTATTAAAAAAAACAGCATGTGCAGCAATAATATTTGGTTGCACACCCTTTGGCAGTGATGACAGCCTCCAAACGTTTCTTGTCTATAAGCTTTTTGAACCTCTCAGCTGGTATGTTCTCCCACTCTTCCTTTGCAAATTGTTCAAGCTCTTGAACGTTTGCAGGTTTCTTTTCCCCAATGGCAGATTTCAGCTCATACCAAAGATTTTCAATCGGATTGAGATCAGGACTCATTGCTGGCCATTTTAAAACAGTCCATTTTTTCCTTTTCAACCATTCCTGTGTGCTTTTGGATGTGTGCTTCGGGTCTTTGTCTTGCTGGAGGATCCATGATCTTCGACTCAAAAGTGTTCTTACAGTGGGTAGGACATTCCGCTCTAAAATCTCTTGATAATTCTCTGATTTCATGATTCCTGTGATACGGTCAAGGCCTCCAGTACCAGATGCAGCAAAGCAGCCCCACAGCATTATGGATCCTCCACCATGCTTAACTGTTGGTAGGGTGTTCTTTTCCTTGTAGGCTTCATTGTGCCGTCTGTAAACAAACTGCTGGTGTGCATTCCCCAAAAGCTCCATTTTTGTTTTGTCTGTCCACATAACATTTTCCCAGAAGGATTGTGGTTTGTCCAGGTTCTCTTTGGCAAAGATTAGTCGTTCCTTTTTATGCCTTTTCTTCAGTAATGGTGTCTTCCTGGGCCTTCGTCCATAAAGCCCTGTTTGGTTTAGTGTGCGGCGTATGGTACTTGTTGAAACCATGACCCCAGACTGTTCCAGGTCTTTGGATGTTTGACGTGGGGCCTATCCGAAAACTCTTTTTTGCATAGGAAATTTCCTTTCCTATCGAGATGACCCGGAAGTGCTCGGCAGATAGGTGAATCCGAATAACCAAAATGCATAGGAAAGGAGCCTCGATTCATCCTTTAACCCTCCTTTAGCATAGGTTACTCCTGACCAACCTTTGCTAAAGGAACGTAGATAGTGGTATCCCATAATCCTTTACGGCGGCAAGATTTAAAGCAACAGGCCACCGCCGGAGTTTACCGACTCTACACGAATACGAACGAGAGGTAAAACAGAAGAGAGGAGAGGAGAAGAGAGGAAGATTTAAGTCGGCTAAAACAAAATACTCCCCCCCCCCCCCCCCCCACACACACACACAGGCTAAAGATAATAAAGAACTCATAAAAGACCAACATCATAATAGTTATTTTCGTAGCACATAATTTACACCATAAGAAAATAAAATACCAACTTCACATTTAATGAAGTTACTGGGGGCAGTTCATTTCAACATCAACACAAGTGTAGCCTCTTTTTATTCCACATGTGAATTGGGATATATGGGAGTGATTCTCACTCTGTTGGCGACAACCTGATTAAAATCAATATGAAAAGAACGCATGGATCAAACGAGCGCTTGTTGTAGTCCATTTTCGGAGAAGGAAGTTTCAAGCTAGTGACTCACGTCAGCAATACTCGCCGTCGCGCAATGACGTCGGTTAGGAAAGGTGGAGTCGAATTCATTTGAAACAACGCTGTCCTTTCTTATGTTCGATAGGAAGCACCTTTCATCTCTCCTTAACCCCGATGACGTTTAGGGGTTAAGGCATAGGAAAGGAGGCTTATAGGTTAGGAGATTGGACTTTTCGGATAGGCCCGTGGTGTTTTTTCCACCATTCTCACCAACCTTCGAAGACTTCTCTCATCAATTTTTCTCTTTCCCCCTCGTCCAGGGAGGTTCTTGACAGGTCCATGCTTGGCAAACTTCTTAATAACATTAGGCACTGTTGAAACAGGGATACCAAGGTCTTTGGAGATGGCCTTATACCCTTTGGAGGTCTTGTGTTTGCTAATAATCAGACTTCTGATGTCCTCTGACAGCTCCTTTGTCTTCACCATTGTGACAAAGACAAAAGGGGCTAACAGATGGCTTTTTAAAACACAGAAGTCATCATTCATTGGCTAATTCATGTCACATGGGCACTGACAATTGTCACAGGTGATTCTCATTTGTGATTTACCACAGGTGAGTCATAATGTGTTTCCATACTGATGTAAAGCAAAGGGTGCCAATACCAGTGACACAGCTAGCTTTAAGCTTTTCTTTTTATGAGGAAGATGTAAAGGGAGCAAAACATTGGATAAAGCCCAACCGCGACAGGGACTTGAAAGGTTCAAGGTCTTTATTAGTGTCCCAAGAGGGCACATTAGTTTACAGCGAGGAGCTAGTGGTTTAAAACATAGGAACAGTACAGGACAACAACAGACATACAACACCATAGCATGTAAACAAACCTGGGCATTAAGTGCAAGTAGTAGAGTCAAATGTAACACATTAAAGTGCCAAGATATAAAGTGCCGGCATGAAGTGAAATGAGTAATCCAGTAATAACTGTCAGGTTTGCCCCCCCCCCTTCCCCCTCAGGTGATTGACAGCACGCCTATGAATGAGAAGACGGCCTCTCTCTTCCACCACTTTGAGCCTCTCTACCTGGTCATAGAGGACATGCCCCGCCCACCACAGGCCCTCATCACACTCACTGAAGGTTGACACACACACACACACACACACTCACACACTCACTCACTCACTCAACCACTCACTCATTCACTCACTCACTCACTCACTCACTCACTCACTCACTCACTCACTCACTCACTCACTCACTCACTCACTCACTCACTCACTCACTCACTCACTCACTCACTCACTCACTCACTCACTGACTGACTGACTGGCCACTATATTAGGTACACCGGTTCAATTTCTTGTTAACATTTATAACTAATCAGCCAATCACATGTCAGCCACTCAATGTGTGTGAAACCCCTTGGTCTGTGTTCAAACAGGGTTTATATCACCCTTCATTAGGTAGACATGTGTACCCTCTGTTCTCAGCATGTGGATGTATGTAATGTAATGTAATGTGGAGGTGTGTAATGGTATATGGATGTAATGTCATGTTTGTGTTTTGGACGTAGGTGTTAAAGGCAGTGACGATGATGAAGGTTTAACACAGAGGGAGGAAGAGGAGCAGGCAGACTCTATAGAAGAGTCTTGTGTCCCAGAGGATCCTGATCCAGAATTGAACCTGTTTGAGGTTATAGACCTGACCGCTAACACTAACGGTATGTGATGGAGAGAAACATGTCTATTTGTGATATTGGGCTGTACAAATAAAACTGATTTGATTTGATTTGATTTGATTTGATTTGATTTGATTTGATTTAGGGATGGGCACAAGCAGTGTATTCCAAGATCAAGGCATAGCAATGACGCTGACGCTTAAAGGTGGGGTCAACATTGACATAGTCAAAAATCTGTTAATATCTCCTCACGATCCACAACATGTACATAGTGTGTGTGAGCACTGAAAAAAAACCAGTGTTATTACACTGCCTATTCTCTGTGAACAGGCATTCAATCAAATCAGTTTTATTTATATAGCCAAATATGATTATGATTATCTTCCACTAATATATTCCTTTCCAAACGCATATGAATGTTCGTTAGTGTTTTTCTCTCTTCGACACAGTGACTGAATGCTTGTGTTTCTCCTGCAGACTCTGGTGTGTGTGACGGTGTGGTGGTGACCAGTGACTCAGAGAGTGAGATCTTCTGTGACTCTGTGGATTCAGTGGAGCAACTCAGCAGCATCAAGGTAACCACCACTGGCTGTGTGCACACTGTGTGGCAATGGAGATATGTAGACACAATACAACTAAGGGCCAGGACACACCAGTCCGACTACTCGAAAATGGTGACTGCCGATTCAGGGAGCTTCAGTCTTCCCGTCGCGGCCGAAAAAGTGCAAAGAACACACCAAACCGACTGCTGACTTTCCATACGCTCTGCGCTTGCGCGGGACGTAATGTCTCCATAACAGCAGGCGGCGCTAATCTGAATTGTGGCCCGAAAAAATACGGAAGCCGGAAATGATGGGACGGCTCTCTAGACCATAAACATAGATATAAATACGTATTTATATTTATGGACCATAAAGAGCACCATTTTTAGCAGAGAGTGTTGAGCATGGTGTCGAGCAGTCAACAAGGGTTGATGCATGTGAGTACTCGCTGAACGAAACAAACAAAGGCATTAAAACGATGGCTAACTGTTGTTAGCTGTTTGTGCTACCCGTCACACTTCCGGGCTTCACTGATTCGCTAGCCCTCCACAAATCAAATTGCTCCAACTGAAAGACTGCCCGACGACATCTACGACGACCGATTTCACGGCACACACCAAACAGATTCGTGTCCCCGCCCCCTCCCGACTCTACGACGGCGATTATCGGGCCGGTGTGTCCTGGCCTTAATGATTCCAGTCAGCAGGAGCATGAGATGAACACAAGTCAATTCAATTCAAATCACTTTATTCGTCCCCGGGGGCACATGACAGTAGCTTAAAAAAGACAACACAACACACAATCAGCAAACATAATCAGCGCACACACAGTATGATCAGCAACACACACATCACACATCACACTCACACACATTACACAATCAAGCAGCACACACATTTGCGACCACAACATTAAACACACAAGTAATGACTTAATGATTTATAAAGTGCTTTGGGAGGTGCTTGAATTATGAAGTGCATAGCAGCGTATGATAATAAAGTGCATTTCGGCATGTTATAAGGTGCATTGTGGCATGTAGTAAAGTGCATTGTGGCATGTTATAAGGTGCATTGCAGCAGGTTAAAAAGTGCATTGCAGCAGGTTAAAAAGTGCATTGCAGCAGGTTAAAAAGTGCATTGCAGCGGAGTGAATACAGAGTGTGAAGGGAGAGGGACTGATTTGTGTCCACAGGTTGCAGTCGGCCAATCAAACGGCTTTCATAACGGCCATGTGACGACATCATCTCCATGCCCTCCGCAGCAGCAGGCCAGTGGGCTGGAGGGGCCCCTGGAGGCCAGGCAGGTGGGGGCCGGGCAGGGGGGAGAGGGGGCCGACCATACAAAGGGCCCCCGGAGGGACAGGGACACTGGACGGGGAGGCTCCCACAACTGGAGAGAACGTAAGCTGATACAGTATGAAACACACATGGTCGTGTTTGTTACTATATACATAATAATAATAAAGAAAGGCGATTAAAGGCATACTAAGCAATCTCTAGTGAATGTCTGTTTATAGTAACCACAGCAATATTTGACGCTGAGAGCTAGTGGCTGTTAGTATAAACATGTCTAGCTGCTGGCTCTGAGCCGGGCTTTTTAGATCAACGTTAACATCATTTCTGAAGTTATTCACTACTTTCATTTTCTAAATTTCTAGATTTTGTTAGATGCTTTTTATGTGTTTAATATTGATATAACACAGCAGTGATTGACTTTGCACTGAATGGATGGATGACAGAGCGATAGAAAGATTGGTCAAAGTCAGTAAATATAAATGGTTAGAGATGCTCTTGAGGATCACTTACCTGTTTAATGTCAACAGCAGTATTAACTAGGGCTGGGAATCTGTTTGGAATCCCACAATTGTAGGGATCACGATCGGATTCAAAACCATTCAAAATGACTTCCCCGATTCAGTTCAAAGGAGGATTTCAGGATGTAGTTCAGCACAATGTGTGCTAAGAGGTGTTGAAAGCAAATTAAATCTTATCTTTATTTAATGTCTATTTTTATTGTGAATCTTGTAATACATTTGATGTTAAGGCAGGTCAACATGACAGGCGGCAGCAAAATACATGTTTTAAAATAGCGATTTTTGGCAATTCATGAATCCATTTATATTCGCAGAAGATAAGGAATTGCGTTTTTTCCATGAATGGATTTCTTCTGACCGCCCCCGGTATCAAAGGTTCAATAAGCAGAATGGTCCGTTCAGCTAACTTCCTGTTAAGGCCAGGACACACCAGCCCGATAATCGCCGTCGTCAAAAAAAAAGACGAATCTGTTTGGTGTGTGCCGTGACGTCGGCCGACGTAGAGGTCGTCGGGCTTGTTTTGAGCCTGTCGGCCGCCGATTGAACATGTTCAATCGGCGGCCGACCGTCTTTCATTTGGAGCAATTTGATTGGTGGAGGGCTAGCGAATCAGTGAAGCCCGGAAGTGAGGCGGGTAGCACAAACAGCTAACAACAGCTAGCCATCGTTTTAATGTGTTTGTTCGTTTCGTTTTGAGAGTACTCACATGCATCAACCCTTGTTGACTGCTCGACACCATGCTCGACACTCTCTGCTAAAAATTGTGCTCTTATGGTCCATAAATATAAATACGTATTTCTATCTATGTTTATGCTCTAGAGAGATGTCCAATCATTTCCGGCTTTCGTATTTTTTCGGGCCACAATACAGATTAGCGCCGCCTGCTGTTGTGGAGACATTACGTCCCGCGAGCGTACGGAAAATAAACAGTCGTCTCGGTGTGTTCTTTAGCAGCGACGGGAAGCTGGAGCTTCCTGAAACGGCCGACTCCATTTTTTTTGACGACGGCGATTATCGGGCTGGTGTGTCCTGGCCTTTAGTGACTGCAGTTAGCAGTCCCCTCCCTCGTCCCCACATCACCACATTAATGCACTGTGGTCTTCAAGCAGCGAGTTATCTAGCATCATCTCAGATCCATAAGTGTGATAAAACATGATAAAAACCATCAACACAGACATTGGGAAGGATTTTTACCCTTTCCGCCATTGTAGGCGCATACACATTCACCCATCTGTCGCTCTGCACGTGCACCGGCAGTGAGACGGGTGCCGGTTTGTAGCATTCTCTCTTGTGATTGGTTATCAGTAGTGGGATCCATGAAAAGTTTATTTGCCGATTACATGCAGAGCGGGTGACTGAGAGATCGGCCTTATGAAACGCGCACACTATATAAGTGATCACTGTATGAATGAAGAACGATTTAACACTTACAGGGCTGTACGCTTATTTTTTTAGGTGGTAGCAATTCAGTAGCACAAAAATAAATTTGGTAGCACACAAAGTATGATCGAAAACTTGCATAACCTTAACCCTTGCATTTCACTGTAATTAACTTTGAGCCTGTCATCTTGGTCTCATTTGAGATTCTCAATTAATATTATATCCTTAATGTTAATGTAGAGCCCAAGCAGTGTTGTGCATCTCTCCTCTGTGTTTCAAAGACAGCCTCTCCTCATTATCAACTAGCACTAGTGCGAATGGACTTGTATTCATCATCGCACGTGATCAATTTCAGTAGCAAATGCGATCAAAACTGTCGCACTGTACAGCCCTGACTTATATTAACATAAATAAATGGCTTACTTCACCTTTAACAGACTGATGTGTTGTCTAGGTGGTGTTCCCCAGGGCGGGGTTCGGAGAGGGCCCCCTGGAGGAGGTGGAGGAGGGGATGGGCGTGGGGGGGCAGACGGCTCAGAGAACAGCCCAGACAGAGGGCAGGACGTGAGGCTGCAGCAGCAGATCATCCTGGCTCTACGGAGGCTCCGCGAGGACATGAGGAGTGTCATGGACAGACTGGAGGTGGTGGAGAGGCTCGCTGCCACACACGTAAGAGCTTCTTTACCTTACTCTATTTTAATGTCAGGTGGGCATCCTTTATAAGCCCTCTGGCTTTCTCTGGTCCCACCCGTGCATTTATCTTTGTCTATGTTCATCTTTTTGCCCTTTTAATCTTGTTTATCTGCACAAATAAAAACTAAACTAAGAGCACCCTACTCTGCTTTGTTTTACAGCAAATGGGCTCTGATTGAAATCATCTTCTATTTATTTAGGATTTTTGTTTTAAATGTTCCAGAAGGTTTTTATTTGATGGCTTTGGCTAAAGGTCCAGTCAGCAATTCTGTACAAAGCTTGTCGTCAAAAAAGACTACCCTATTTTTGAACATTTCTTTTAATAAATTGTCAAATGCATTCAATAGTTTGACCCCTTTAACAGATCAGGGTTACAATAATTATTTGTCTTAATACTTGTCCTGGGCTGGCCCTAGTTTGATTTAAACATACCTGTTTCCCTGAGTTCATACTTGTTCTCCTTCATTTCAAATAGCCTGTGAACTATGTTCAGTGGCGTTGAAATGACATTTGGTGCTCTAGTGAGTATTTCTGCCTGTTGAACGGTAAATGTGGGATTCAGCCAAAACAAACTTCTGTTTGTATATAGTAGGTCAAACAGTGCTACTCATTGATGGAGCTCTATGGCAAACAAAAAGAATAAGATATATCAGGCTTTGCTATCCACATTATACTTGACCATAGATACTGGATATCCACTGGTTTGTCCTGGTCCTCTGTCAGTGTCCTTCACTGCTCTGAAGCTGAGTGTTGTGTGTGTTTAACAGAGCCAGAGTTTAGAGTGGAGACCGTGCCTGCAGTGTGCTGCCTCGGCCTCACAACAACAGGTAACCAGACCCTTCACACCTCTGAAGTCTAAAGGTGGAGTCAGTGATTCTGGAGAACGCTTGTTGTCAAAATCACTCTTTGTCAACATCAGTGAATATCCGCTTACCTGTCCTGTGCGGAAACAAATAGTCCAGTATTAATACACACTGCCTTCTATTTATTTAGCAGGGACAATGCACAGCACATAAGCAGTACCAGACTTAGCTATAAGCTAATTTTCATCTGTCTTGGCTCTGTAAACGGGCTTGTTGCTAGCCATGGTGGGCCCCCTTTTGTTTACATACCAGTTTACCGAGCCTAGCTGTGTATTAATTAACACTGGATTTTTCCATAGCACAGTACAGACAGGTAGGGGGATATTGAGGTGATATTCACTGATTTTCTTTTTTTTTACCGAAAAAATTGATTTTGAAAAGCGTTCTCCAGAATAGCTGACTCCGCCTCTTAAGTATTATGTATTCTTTGGCTGAGTTTGGAAAGCCATACTAACGTCCTCCCTCCTACATACTCACCATCTATATACTACATACTGTCTACTTAAAGATCGATTGTGTATGCGAGGTGCGTCGAAACATTCACACTGAAGTATACTCAATCAATAAAGAATTTCTTCTTCTTGTAATAAGATTCCGGCCGTTTAGACGCTGTTTAGCGTATTGCCGCCCTCCACAGGTTAGATATAGAACTATATTTTTACATACAGTCCTGTGTTGTGCAGGAAATGCAGAATTGTCAATAAAGAATTAAAAAAAAATTCCTTGTCGTTTGAAAAGAAGCAATGCATTGTGGGACGGTTGAGTAGGAAAAGTATCCAATCGATTCATACCCAAAATCTTCCCGGAAGTTAGTACTCATCCGGGCATTTCTCGCATACCCAAACTTGCATACCCAAACCGCCACATACTCAAATTGACGTCAAAACGAGTATGAGTAGGACGTTAGTATGGCTTTGCGAACACAGCCTATGATCCTGTTAATGAGAGGTTTGTCCTGTCTTGTCAGGAGGAGGGCTGGTGGCCCTTTGACGTGTCGGGCCAGACTGTGCTGCTCTTTCTGCTCTGGCCCTTTGTGGCTCAGGGCCTGGTGTCTGTGCTGAGGAAAGCAGCCCATAGGAGGAACAGGATGGCTTCATGAAGCATTCACACCAACAGGCTCACTTTACTACAGAGGAGGATGGAGTCAAACAGGAGTTGATTGGAAGCCTGCCTCACTGTGAGCACTGAAGAGACGTGTGTGGACCTCCATCCTGCCCACACATCCTGTTACTCACTACAATTCAATTCACTTTATTTAAGAAGGGGACAGTGCAAATTAATAAAAAAAGACATGATTATACATGGGTTACAAATGAGCCAAAAGGCTACTTTTCATCTGTAGTCCCCTTGCCCTCTATGTGAACAATGGCTAATAATAAAGCATAGGAACCTTTTATTTGAATTATTATGGTGGATTAATCAGATGGCTTCTGTAAGGAAGTAAGTACTGAACAAGTGCTCATATGGATCATAAGAAGCCTCAATGAAATACCTATTTTGTTTTTATACACTGCCCGCCCCAAAACAAAGTCACACTCAAATATCTCATTAGGCCATCTTTAGCTTTGATTACGGTAGAGCTGCAACGATTAATCGACGAATTGATTATTAATCGATTATTAAAATAATCGCCAACTATTTTGATAATCGATTAATCGTTTGGAGCAATTTTTTAATAAAAAATTTACAAATTCTCTGATTTCAGCTTCTCAAATGTGAATATTTTCTGGTTTCTTTAATCCTATAATGACAGTAAATTGAAATATCTTTGTGTTTTGGACATAACAATACATTTGAGGACGTCAACATGGGCTTTGGAAAATGTATTAACATTTTTCACCATTTTCTGACATTTTACGGACCAAAACACTAATCGATCAATAATCGATTAATCGAGAAAATAATCGACAGATTAATCGATTATCAAAATAATCGTTAGTTGCAGCCCTAGATTACGGCACATATTCGCTGTAACACATTTTTGATGAGCTTTATTTAGACACATTAGGTTGTTTAGAACCCAGACCTGACCAACTGAAGCAAGCCCAGATCCTACCGTACACTGCCACACAGGCTTGTACAGTAGGCACTAGGCAAGATGGGAGCATCACTTCATCCACCTCTCTTCTCACCCTGATGCGCCCATCACTCTGGAACAGGATCAATCTGGTCTCATCAGACCACACAACCTTTTTCCATTGCTCCAGAGTCCAGTCTGTATGCTCCCTGGCAAAATGAAGCATTTTGTCCTGGTAAGCCTCACTGATAAGGGGTTTTCTTAAAGCTACACACCTGAATAGTGCATATCCCTTATGTTCTCTTTGCATTGTGTGGGTGGAAATGCTCTTACTTTCCCTATTAAACATAGCCGGGAGTTCTCTCGATATTTTACATTTTGATTCCACCAAAAGTGATCGCCCATCATGATAATTAAAGATTTTTTTCCGACCACATTTCTTCCTCAAAGATGATGGTTCACCCATATCTATCCAGGTTCTAATAATACGTTTTACAGTTCTTAACATGATTTTAGTCGTTTCATTTTCTCCTGAGTATTTTTCTTTGTTTGTTGCAGGCCAATAATTTCACCCCTCTGAAACAGAATTACATATTTTCCAAAACCACAGCATATCTTCTGACATGGTTGTTAAAGAAATAAGAAGCTATTCACTGCATCAGTTAGGATTAAAAGGACTTGTTGCCAACTGAAACATATTAATCACTGGAAGAGGGATTTTGCCTATTTGCTTTGTACAAATCCAGGCAGTGACTTTTTTTTTGGGCCGGGCAGGGTATTATCCAAGTTAGTGAGACAATGTCAAATTTGCTGTATTCTCTTAGGGTTTGCTACCATTAACTCCTGCTAAGAAGGAAATGTAGTTTAATAGTGTCACAACATCCACTATGATACTGAAATGCTGAGGAGCAGCTGTGTATTTGGCCGGGGATGACGCTACTGCCACGTTATGACACTTCCTTGTCATCTTTCAGACCTCACACATCGACTGTCTCTGTTGACCTACACTATATATGTCTTACATTGAAGCTGTCTCGTCAGTGCACTGTTACACCATCTCTAAGACTGCCTGTGTGTTTATTACATCTAGAATACTCTTGCTCATCACTCAATTTTGTGTTGATCTCTGGCTGGAATCCCATTGTAAAAAGTTCTCCCAAATGACAAGTGGAATTGAGACTAAATGAACTGTAAACTGCCCTATTGTGAAGAAGAGTCATGTAAATGACTAATGCATTAGCTCAAATTAAAGATTCTATATTTAATAGAACATTGTGTCAAGTCTCACTAAATCTAGTAAGAGTTTTGACATAGGAGTAATGTCACTGCTCTGAAAAGATCAAATAAGTGAACTGGTGAATGAGCTGCCCAAGTATACACTCACCGGCCACTTTATTAGGTACAGCGGTTCATTTTCTTGTTAACACATAGAACTTATGAGCCAATCACATGGCAGCAACTGAATGCATTTAGGCATGTAGACCTGGACGGGACAATTTATTGAAGTTAAAACCGAGCAACAAAATGGGGATGAAAGGGGGTTTAAGTGACTTTGAACATGGCAGTGTTGAGGGTGCCAGGAGGGCTGGTATGAGTATTTCAGAAACTGCTGTTCTACTGGGATTTTCACTCTAAACCATCTCTAGGGTTTACAGAGAATGGTCAGAAAAAGAAAAAATATCCAGCGAGTGACATTTGTGTGGACGAAAATGCCTTGTTGAAGTCAGAGGTCAGTGGAGGATGGGCATACTGGTTCAAGATGATAGAAAGGCAACAGTAACTCAAATAGCCACTCGTTACAAACAGGGTATGCAGAATACCATCATTGCATGCACAACACGTCCAACCTTGAAGCTGATGGGCTACAGCAACAGAAGACCCCACCGGGTGCCACTCCTGTCAGCTAAAAACAGGAAACTGAGGCTACAATTAGCACAGGCTCACCAACATTGGACAATAAAAGATTGGAAAAGTCTTGCCTGGTCTGATGAGTCTCGATTTTAATTGTGAAAGTCAGATGGTAGGGTCAGAATTTGGCGTAAACAACATGAAAGTATAGATCCATCCTGCCGTGCACCATTTGATTGATTCAATTTATTTCAGACGTATCAACAAAAATGAAAAGATTGAAAATACAATAAAAAAATATGTTCAAATTATTTCACAAAAAAAATAAACAAATAACATATTGAATTGAGATGCCTGAAAAGGAGTAGCAAGAAGTATAAACTTATTTAATCCTACCCCTTTTCCACAGCTCAATAACTTATATTTGTTATATTAGCTTCCTGCTTCCATCAACCTTGCCACATTAAAAGTCACTTAAATCCCCTTTCTTCCCCATTCGGTTTTAACTTCAGCATGTTGTCTTGACCTAGCCTGGCACCGCCCGCCTACCTACTTCCGCTCAATTTTCATTTCCCTTCAGTAGGCTAGTCAGTCTGGGGCTGAAGTGTATTCATGGGTTCCTGCTTGAACAGATTTTTGTGCGGTCCAATCAGCGAACAGAGCGAGTGGCTGAGAACAATGGCGTCGAAGTCACGCAGAGCCGGCCCAAGCCTTCATGGGGCCCTAAGCGGAATTTGATTTGGGGGACCCTCTCCAATCGTAGTGCTGCCCAAATGTATTGCCCGTTGTTAAATGTTATCCACACACACAGTGTTCTCTGTCAGTGCATCCAATGTTCAGCTGGGTGAAAATATATGAAAGCCGAGATCCCGCCCCCCTAGGGGGGTCCGAGGGTATGCCCCCCCCGGGAGATTTTTTTTAAAGTTTTTAAAGTGAAATGCATGAATCTGGTGCACTTTGAGAGAAACTTTAAGAGGCTAAATCTGTGAAATTTTGTGTGAACAAATAGTTTGGAGACACCGGGTCGGATGAATTAGAGGCTATTAAAGAAAGGCACTCTGAAGGACCAGCTGACGGCCAAGCGAAAATATTTTTGCGGATGCACTATATCATTTACATGAAAACAGCAAACGCAGGCATGAAACGGCAAGTTTTTGAGATCAACTCGCAGGGAGGATTTTTTGGAAAACACAACGGTTTTGGTTTCTTGTAAACACCAAAACCATTTTCCCTGGTAACGCTGATGTCATGGCTCCACTTCACACATGCGTAGTCTAACATTTGCTGTCAAAATAGTAGTAATACCCACACGTGAGTTATAAAGTTAGAAGATGTCTCATGTGTTGATAGACTGGGTGTGTGCGGCCACCGGTCGCCATGTATATAAATAAATAAATAACCCAGCTCCATCTACTACTATAGCCAGTTCATTCACGGTAATCTCAGCATCCATTGCACTTTCCTCACTATCTTTCTTTATATACACATCTTTATTTTCCTTTAGGATTTATTTTTAACTTTGTTTGTGTTTATCGTCTAAGTGATCACCACTATGCACACTAGCAAATGCCTTTCCTAACAAGTCTGCTTTTTCTTTATCTGTAATTGCCAGTATTTCACCGTCCTCCAACACAGATATTTTAGTAGCCTAAATACTTTTTTACCACTAATTTTTTTCAACATTTTCCAAACATCTCCTATTTTAACTTCCCTCCCTATAGTAGAACAGTAGCCCCTCCAAGCGCTCCTTTTACTATTTTTGATCACTTTACGTGCTATAGCCTTTTTCCTCTGATAATTGATTATATTCACTTGATTTAGATTATTACGTAATATTCTCAGTGCACTATTCTGTTCTTTAATTGCTTCTGTGCATTTGTCATTCCACCATGGAACACTTTTTCCGCTTTCCCCCCACCAACTTAACTGGTATGCTACTTACTGCTGCATTCATTATTACACTTTTGATAGTAGTTGTATTTTCCTCGATACTTCCCTCCATTGAAACTGACTGCTTCTTTGGAACATATTTTTTTTACATTTTTCCCAATCAGCTTTTTCAAACCACCATTTTTTGTGACTTGGTCTTTTTTGTAGATCCAGCTCCATATCTAATGTACATATAATTGGGAAATGATCACTTCCAATACTTGTGCTACTTTTAATACTCCAGACGCTGATGGAAAGAGGGCTGGCTTTTAGCACGGTTAAAACTTACGCGGCTGCTGTCTCTCTCATCATGCCACGTGCAAGGCAAGGCAAGTTTATTTGAATAGCACAGTTCAGACACAAGGCCATTCAAAGTGCATTACAGGGGCAAGATTAAAATACATAAAACACATTAGAAAAGCGAATGAATAGAAATAAAACATTTAAAAGCTAATGACTATAAATAAAACATTTAAAAGCTAATGAATAGAAATAAAACAATTATATACAATAACATTGCAGGTTAAAATGGAAACAGAAAAGTCTTCAGATTTGATTTAAATGAGTTGAGAGTTGCAGCAGACCTCAAGTGTTCTGGGAGTTTGTATGAATGTCATCTGAGGTCACAACCAGACAACATATTTTTTTAGATGTTAACTCTTCAGCTGGTCTACCTTTATCCATCACTACCTGCCCAACTGGCTGTAATACACAGTGGAGATGGGTGCCAGTGTTAACTGCTCTAATAATGTGGTGGAATAAGACAGACACATTTTTTATATATAAATATGATTCGACTTTTCTGCAGTCCTATAAATGGTCTTTCCAAACATAACTGTTATGACATTCTGTTTGAGTAATTCAAACCAAGGAGGGCAGATGAGACGTTTGTGGGTTTCAGCAAATATAGGGCTGAGGGCAGAATGAGAGGGCAGATGAGGTAAGAAACGGAACAATATACTGTAAATGTATATCAGCAAATCAGAAGAAAACAGACTAAATGTGACTGCATGTGGGACAAAGGAGGGCAAAGGGAGGCATCCGGGTGGTAGGATGGCCTACACAAGGAAAAAGATTATGGATCAGAACCACACATGGATCAGTGGATGCTTACTGCTGATAAAGCCAAAAGAGCAAGAGGAATAAGTAGGAGGGTTTTAAATCTGTCTTCTATCTGTAAATAATTTAGATTTTGTGAACAAATCTTTCAAGGACTCCGATAGGACAATACACGACCTCTTTTCTGATTGGCCGAGCACAGTTAGGTTCTCCCCAGCCAATCAACGTCCAGCAGGGTGGATATATAAACTCGGGTAGTCCTTTCCGTTAACATATTTTCTTCGGTTTTTCGTTGAAACTACAACTCTTAAAAATGTCTGGTCGTGGAAAGGGTGCCGGTAAGGTCAGAGCAAAGGCAAAGACCCGCTCCTCTCGTGCCGGGCTCCAGTTCCCCGTGGGTCGTGTCCACAGGCTGCTGAGAAAAGGCAACTATGCTCACCGCGTCGGAGCCGGAGCTCCGGTGTATCTGGCGGCGGTGCTGGAGTACCTGACCGCTGAGATCCTGGAGCTGGCTGGTAACGCTGCCCGCGACAACAAGAAGAGCAGGATCATCCCCCGTCACCTGCAGCTGGCCGTCCGCAACGACGAGGAGCTCAACAAGCTGCTGGGCGGAGTGACCATCGCTCAGGGCGGCGTGCTGCCCAACATCCAGGCGGTGCTGCTGCCCAAGAAGACCGAGAAGGTCTCCAAGAAGTAAACACCAAGGCTGATCCCCCTAAACACAAAGGCTCTTTTAAGAGCCACACACTTCAAACGAAAGATGAAACGCTCCACAATGTAACAATATGTCAGCACATGTTAAGGGCAGGCTATAAACTTACTGAAACAAAGTATCAAATATTCTGCTTCGCTTCATGCAAACTAGTTTTGGAGGGCATGTCATTTATCTTCACATCTGTTTCTGATCAAATCTACTGGGACATTAATGGATTCCAGAAGTCTAGACTGACTACAATATCAATATTTACCCGAAAATAAATATTTTAAATAATACATTTTATAATTGGGGGTTATTTATTACACAAAGGCTCTTTGTAGTTCTTGATGAAGGCTAAATGCACATGTTCACAGCTGTACCAAATATACAAAAGATACAATGATGATGGTCACTACAGTAAAACATTACTATTACTAATTATTGTTATTTGTATGTGTATGGGCTATCAATATTTATTAAATAGTGCATTATTGTGAATTATTAACATTACATGATTATTTGACTCTATCCATGAGAATTGGAGTCCTGGTTCTGCACACATTGGTTTGGCTTGATTTGATGTTTTTTTCATCAAGTAAATTAATTAATAAAAACGGTAAAGCTCCATATTTACAGACTGAAGCTGATTCCAGTAAGAAATCTTCAACCTGTGTAGCACAAGACACAGACATTCATTAGTATCATCAGTTAGACTACAGGATCTTCAAAGGTTCACTATGTTGTCCAGAATGTAAAGCTAGGGGACCAACGTGTCATTTTATGAATACATTCTAAACTAGGTGCTGTTTGATCCATGATACAATTTCAAATAAATCAGATTTTTCTGTCGTTAAATCTCCCATGAGGATTTGAAAGAAAATGTCCTCATGAAATGTCTTCAGCAGCTCTGTGAAGGTTCTAAAGATCACTGTACAGGTCAGTCATGCAACCATTGAATACATTCTAACATATCACTAACATGTCCCATTATTTTAATACTACACATGCCTTAATTCATCAGAAACAGTTCAGTTTAACGAGCCAAAAAACAAACACATTGGTCTTCATCACAAATAACTTAAACTGACCTTAAGAAATGCAGAACATGTCATTAAATCCCCAGATAAAATACATTGCAGAGTTCAACCCTCTGTTTCCTCAGTGGCAGCTAAAGGCCTGATGACAATGATCAACATTTCAATATTAAATAAAGGTGTTTTTAAATCAAAGCACATGAAGGACTTAAAATCCTGCCTGATAAAGTCTGATTAAACTATATAATAATAAGGGGACTCAAAATGAAAAATCAGGGAAAACAGCTGCTGAGTCTGGCTCCTCCCACCGGAGAGTCGCCCCTGTCCTCTCTCACGTCCGCAGAGAAGCTTTAAAGACCGAGTCAGGCAGCTCTCAACTCATTCTTCTCTGTGGAGCTGAAAATCTGTAAAGTCGAAAATGTCTGGACGAGGAAAGGGAGGCAAAGGACTCGGGAAAGGAGGCGCCAAGCGTCACCGTAAAGTTCTCCGTGATAACATCCAGGGAATCACCAAACCCGCCATCCGCCGTCTGGCTCGCCGTGGCGGAGTGAAGCGAATCTCCGGTCTGATCTACGAGGAGACCCGCGGTGTGCTCAAGGTGTTCCTGGAGAACGTCATCCGTGACGCAGTCACCTACACCGAGCACGCCAAGAGGAAGACCGTCACCGCCATGGACGTGGTGTACGCTCTGAAGAGGCAGGGCCGCACACTGTACGGCTTCGGAGGTTAAACAGGACCGATCATAACAACAACCCAACGGCTCTTTTAAGAGCCACACACTACGTTTAAAGAGAACTATTCCGAGAAACAATATAATCCTAGATAAAATGTTATATCGGGATCCAAGATTTCAAAATGCTTATGCATTAGGCTGCCACTAGTAGGCCTAAACATACTCATTTGTGTGTGCAATAAACGGCCTACAATTAACAATTCTATATTGTGCTAAACCAAACTGCATAAAAAATGGGCAATATAAACATTATTTAGAATATTTTCTTTTGAATGTGGCGATTTCTGCTTTCAACATCTCTGCAATACAAGTTAATTCAATACAAAAACAAATTCTAGATTGTGCTAAACCAAACTATATAAAATGGGCAATATAAACATTTACAATATTGAGTGTAGACTGTCTGCTCTAAATATACTCTGTACCCTACACATGGTCCATAACGTTTAGTATAGGCCACTCTAGAAAGATGTATCTAATGGAAATATTCTTGGTTAAATAAAGTCTGTGAAAAACATTGGAATAACTATATTGTAACATGGATTCATTGCACTATCACTTCGTGTCAGAGAAGTGAAACATTTTCTAAGGTTTATTCTCATAACTGAATAAACAAACTTTTCTCACAGGAAAATGTGATCCCTGCAACACTGTTTGCAGTTAGAAAGCTTCCTGAGAAGTCACTGTTTTCACAGTTGGTTTACAAACATGGTTCCAGGTTCCTCAAAATAATTTATTTTAGATGTTTGATATAATTATTCAACACAATAAACTAACAGGCTCTGCAAATGTAAACACATCCCCTCCTCTGAAACTGCAGAGTGCACCTTTAAAGTGATACATATTTGACTCATTCCACGTGTCTTTCAACGAGCCTCCTTTTCACACAACCAATTCAAATATATAAATTCATGATAAATCTTCAAAATGTGCTGATAGGGACAAGTACATCGTGTCTGCGCATGCTCGTTCTAGAACACCACAACAGCCAATCCTGTGCGAGGGACGACACATTCTCATTTACATCAGGCAGCATACAAAATCAGCCTCGCAACTATATTACAGCATTCTATTCAGCTGATCCTTCACTGATCCAAACATGCCTGGAGCAGAGACCGTCAAAGCGCCCAAGAAGGGCTCCAAGAAAGCCGTGTCTAAAGCCACCAAGACCGGCAAGAAGAGGCGCAAGTCCAGGAAAGAGAGCTACGCCATCTACGTGTACAAAGTCCTGAAGCAGGTCCACCCTGATACCGGTATCTCCTCCAAGGCGATGGGCATCATGAACTCCTTTGTGAGCGACATCTTCGAGCGTATCGCCGGCGAAGCTTCCCGCCTCGCTCACTACAACAAGCGCTCCACAATCACCTCCCGGGAGATCCAGACCGCCGTCCGCCTCCTGCTGCCCGGTGAGCTGGCCAAGCACGCCGTGTCTGAGGGAACCAAGGCTGTCACCAAGTACACCAGCTCCAAGTAAAACACCCCGACGTTATCCAGAGACACAAAGGCTCTTTTAAGAGCCACCTACATCATCAAAGAGTTACTGCTTTCTCAAAGTTATGATAAGACTATTAAAGTGTACCAGCTGTTATACAACAACACAATCATAACGGTCAACCACTTTTTCTTTTAACACTAAATAATAAAGTCCTGACTAATTAACTTTTGCCCACATTAACTGTCCTTATAGGCCTACAGTAGAATTGAGTGTACAATGGGATTTTGTATGAGAAGGGAATGTCAATTTTAATCTGTCACTAGACACTACACATTGTGATGCACTACAACAAACTGCAGGTCATTTGATTACCTTTTTAAGAATCCTTCTTATACTCCAAAAGGCTACAATGTATTACTGAAATCTATAAGCACACCTTCCTTGTCTTTCAATAACGTCTGTCTAGTATTTTATCTGGTGACATTACCAGTGACAAAGAACAGCTCTAAAACACATGTCCATTTTCACACACAAATAAAAAAAAAGAAATGTGTGTGAAAGGTGTTTTTTTATAGAACAGTTTGCCATAGGATACGCTGCCCTTTAATACAACATATGTATCAATCAATTAGACAGTCATTGTACATATACTTGGTCATAGGCTACATTGTGATATACACTCACCGGCCACTTTATTAGCTACAGCGGTTAATTTTCTTGGTAACACACAACTAATCAGCCAATCACATTTCAGCAACTGGATGCAATGCATGTAGACCTGGACGGGACAATTTATTGAAGTTGAAACCGAGCAACAAAATGGGGAGGAAAGGGGGTTTAAGTGACTTTGAACATGGCAGTGTTGAGGGTGCCAGGAGGGCTGGTATGAGTATTTCAGAAACTGCTGATCTACTGGGATTCTCACTCTAAACCATCTCTAGGGTTTACAGAGAATGGTCCGAAAAAGAAAAAATATCCAGTGAGCGGCATTTGTGTTGATGTAAAATGCCTTGTTGAAGTCAGAGGTCAGTGGAGGATGGGCATAGGCTATAGTTCGAAAACCCCACCGGGTGCCACTCCTGTCAACTAAAAACAGGAAAATGAGGCTACAATTCTCACAGGATCACCAATATTGGACAATAGAAGATTGAAAAATAATGCCTGGTCTGATGAGTCTCGATTTCAGTTGTGACATTCAGATGGCAGGTTCAGAATTTGGTGTCAACAACATGATAGTATGGATCCATCCTGCCGTGCACCATCAACCATGCCATGTTCAAAGTCACCTAAACCCCCTTTTTCCCCCATTCTGATGCTCGGTTTGACTTCTTGACCACGTCTATATGCATTAAATTTAACCCCTAACCCGTACCTTTGTGCTTATCAACGTGTTCTATTTGTCTGTGGCGTTATCATGTGCTTATTATGCCAAGGTGGTTTTTGTACTAATCACACACTTCGCACCCATAAGGAGCGGAGTGTGAGAGAAGCATTTTTTTAACCTGTCTTTCCACGACGTTCTCTTTATCATTCCTACTTTAAGGGGCGCAGCGCACGCTAGACGACTCTTCAGTGTACCCCCCTGTCTCCCATGTTTGGTTACTGTCACTTTATGTCTCTTGGCGGGGTATAACTGTAAACAGATTATCGTTGTTCTGAAACATGTACAATGACAAAATAAATCATCTTGAATCTTAAATTGCTGCCATATGATTGGCTGATTAGCCTTTTGTTTTTATAAGAACGGGTGTATATAAAGTGGCCGGTGAGTGTATAACAAACTGCCACAATGTGTCACAAGTATTGGAATTGTCTACCATGAAGTTTGTCTTCACTTACTCGCTATATAAATCATTTAGCAGATTTGAATGAGCCAAGATGCAACTAGGATACAATGTCATCGGTGTATGAGTGTGTGTATTGGGTGAATGTGGTAAGCAAAATGTAAAGCGCTTTGGGGCTGAGAAAATCGGCTAAAAAGTGCTATATTTTTACCATTTTACTACATTGACAACATGATTTTAAATTAATCATTATTATTTATTTTTAACACACATTTAAATCACAACATAAACTGCCCATTTTTGAATATGCTCACAAATAGCATGATTTTACCATGTTCTAGTGCATGTAAAGGCCCAATTCTATATTTTGCATGCTAGGCAACCCATCAGATCGAAGTGACTGAGTAGCCTTATCGTAAATAGTAAAGTTTAATAAGTCTATATTTATTAATAGTAATCAGCCATTACAACAATATCAACAAATATCATACAGTATTTGAAAAGGCCTAAATAACGTAAAACAATTACAATTATAATTAATACAGAAATCAAAGTGTTTTTTATATTGCATTAACTTCTGGGAGTCGAGCAAATCTACAGACAGAACGCCTCCTACAAACTGGAGCTGATTAAAGAAATGAATTTAGCGCTGTAAATACAAAATAATTTACTGAAATGTGACATCGGATAATTATTATCTTAATGCGTTGTGTTGCCAGTCTCTTCGTGTTAATTCTAACATTCGGTGGAAACACAAAGTATTTCCCAGGCGGATCCATATTGTCAGGAGTCCGTCTGACGGCCCGAGTCACTGGCAGCATCGGTGTGTTTACTTCCACCAGAAACAGCTCTGATTTAAACCCAAAGAGACTCGCCACTACTGCCATTCAACTTTTCTTCGCTAGTCATATGTCCCTGCTAACTGGAAAACCGCTTTAACATAAAATACACATCATTTTAAACCATTTTAGGAGACGAAATGTGAAAGAAAGTCGCTGTGAGTTGCTCGAAGTGACGGTGTAATGGAGAGGTTTGAAGCTTCCTGGAGTTGAATAAACGCCTCCATGGCTTTAGAAATGAGCTCAGTCTGAAGAGAAAAAGATTTTCTCTCTGCTAGAATAACATTCATGGTGTAAAACCTTTCTCTCGTATGAGTTTTATCCCTGAAATGTGGAGGAGAAAACACAAAGTGTCGCCGCATTTGAGCCAGGCAGCAGAGCGGCTGTGTGCTTGACTCTCCACGGTTCTCATGAGCTGTATAAGTCCCGCCTCGTGCGCTCAATTCTTAATAGTTCAGACGAACACAGCAAACAGTAAAGATGGCAGAAGAAGAAGCTCCAGCAGTTGCCCCGGTCAAAGCCCCGGCTAAGGCCGCAAAGAAGAAGGCTGCTGCCAAGCCCAAGAAGGAAGGACCCACCCTCCCGAAGCAGATTATCAGCGCCGTGGCCGCGTCCAAGGAGCGCAAGGGAGTGTCTCTGTCTGCGGTCAAAAAGGCTCTGGCCGCTGAAGGCGTTGATGTGGCCAAGGCCAACAAACGCATCAACATCGCCGTGACCAAGCTGGTGTCCAACGGGATTCTGGCCCAGACTAAAGGGACCGGGGCCTCCGGCTCTTTCAAGCTCGCCAAGAAGGAGCCCAAAGCCGCCAAACCAGTGAAGAAAGTGGTGAAGAAAGCCCCCGTTAAAGCCAAGAAGCCCGCCGTCAAGAAGTCCCCAAAGAAGAAGGCACCAGCCGCAAAGAAAGCAGTAGCAGCCAAGAAGTCTCCGAAGAAGGCAGCGGCCAAGAAAGCCGTCAAGAAGCCCGCAGCGAAGAGTCCCAAGAAGGCTCCCGCTAAAAAGGCTGTGAAGAAGACCCCTGTGAAGAAAGCCCCCGTGAAGAAAACCCCCGTGAAGAAAGCTCCAGTAAAGAAGACTGCAGCTAGGAAGGCGAAGAAGTAAAGCGCTCCTTCATCCAGCATCACTCACCAAAGGCTCTTTTAAGAGCCAACACATCATACTAAAGAGATTTTCCTACACCATGATTTAAACAAAACTAGGCTTTATGTTTGTTGTAGCTTATGCGTGAAATAATGTAACACTTACAATAACATAAACGTGTAGGAACAAAGTAGCAAATGGATGAACTATACTTTGTAGGCTAATTTTCCTAATACATGAAAAAAACATTTACACTGCTATTAGGCCTACTTCACAATTATATATTTATTTAATGTAGGCTAATAAATAAGTGGTACTACTATTTCAATATGGTCACTCTAACAACCCTGTACTGGGATGGTTGCAATGTGTACAATGTATCTAAATAATCAAATCAAATACTAGACATTAAGGAGTAATATGCTTAATATTTCAACTACTCATTTTTTAAATAATGAAAACAACTACTAGGCCTATACTACTACTAGGTCTAATTCAACATTTAAATACAATGGAATATCCAAACAATATAGTGACTCCTAGAAATGATGTTCTATACAGTATTAGGTTTTTAACATGTTAAATTAGGCCTAATATTACAACTGTCCCAGTACCACTTTAATAATATAATAATAATTAGAATAATATATTTTCTTGTAAACTATCTTAGCTTCTAGTTTGGCATATTAGACATTTAGATTTTAAGATGACAATATAGTGATTAAGGATACAGAGATTTGTTATCAGGACACTATCTAAAAATACAACATATGATAAAGTTTTCTGTGAGTTTCGTCTTTGTACATATGAGCATACAGAGTCAATTTCATCGCTCTAGCTTGTTTCTGTTTGGAGAAATGCAGGGTGTTACAAACGTCCCTGGTCTCCCCTATTTACTATATTAATATAGTATAATACTCAATATCTATAGTAGTAAGTTATTATAGGCTATTAGTATAGTTACTCAATTACCCATGTAAGTAGTAACTCTATAGGTAGATCATAGTTAGGCCTTCTCAATAACTAGTCTATATACTGTAGTAGCTCATTAATTTTTCATTTGTTACTCAGTAACAACCTTTACAAATGTGTGTACCTCATTGTAAAGTGTTACCCAATCTAAACCCTTCACTGAGACTCTAAGGAGACTATAAACAGGGCATTTAGATGAGGTGATTTAATGTCAGAAATACTTTCAGGGGGCAATCTGGTTTGGAACACTTCCAATTTAGAATATGTAGAAATGCAATAGGCCTATGTGTAAAGTATAAGCATATTACCAGAACGTTTAGCCTAACAATAACAATCTAACAATAGTAATCAAATAAGTAAATAAGTGTGAACAATACACAACATGTAGCCTACACAATGTAAGTACTGGAAAAACTAGAAAACATGAAGTAGGCTAATACGTCTACAAATAGCTCTATTGATATTGTTACGTAGCCTCTATATAAGTATATTTTGTAAACTATAATATTAACTAAGCCTACTAATTTATAAGGAGATATAAATAGTTTAGCCACAACAAAGAGAAACAACAATATTAAACATGAACTAATGATAGGCCTTACATTTAAAATTAGAAAACAACATGAATACATGAAAACAATATCAAACAGCAACAATAATCTGTTCTACGTCAAACAGTGTCCGCTGTGGAGGAGGGCTTTACTTTGATTCGCCACATCAGTCTAGTTCAGATGTCCACTGTGTGTCCTGTTATACTCCTTACTGTCAGTAGGTGGCAGGATTGAGCCGTGGTGGAGGAGTGGTTAGTTTGAATTTCTTCTGTCCAATAGTTGATCATCTACAGTGCGCGCTTCTCTCTGTCTGGACCAATCAACGCTGAGCTCGCGCCGGCAGTTCCTTTATAAAGCCGCTGTTCACAGGCAGACTCCATTCTTTCTTTCACAAGACTGAGAAACCAAAATGGCCAGAACCAAGCAGACCGCCCGTAAATCCACCGGAGGCAAAGCTCCCAGGAAGCAGCTCGCTACCAAAGCTGCCCGCAAGAGCGCCCCCGCTACCGGCGGAGTGAAGAAGCCCCATCGTTACAGGCCCGGTACCGTGGCTCTGAGAGAGATCCGTCGCTACCAGAAGTCCACCGAGCTACTGATCCGCAAGCTGCCCTTCCAGCGCCTGGTGAGGGAGATCGCTCAGGACTTCAAGACCGACCTGCGCTTCCAGAGCTCCGCCGTCATGGCTCTGCAGGAGGCCAGCGAGGCTTACCTGGTCGGCCTGTTCGAGGACACCAACCTGTGCGCCATCCACGCCAAGAGGGTCACCATTATGCCCAAAGACATCCAGCTGGCACGCCGCATCCGTGGAGAGAGAGCTTAAACTGACCACCTCTACAAACAACAACAACAACAACGGCTCTTTTAAGAGCCACACACACGCAACCATGGAGCAAAATGTCCTCAATTCAGCTTTGCACAGTGTAGCAATAGGCCTGTTAATCTCTAGGTGCATATGGGTCACATTAATTGTTTCTTTTATCATACATCAACGTTATTTTTTTTTACTGGTAAACTATTTAGTGGAAGGATTGTTTATTTTTCGTTTGACTACCCTACACACAATCGTTGTATACTTATATATTTGTAAGGGACCTGAATATTTACCAATTTATTCCATGTGTATTATAAACGTATTCACATGTAGTATTGGCCCAAGTATATAACAACCATTGTAATTGCCTACTCTTCCCTAATGGCTAAATTCGCCTCTGCACACACAAACCTTGTAGCCTAGTCTGGCAAGACACTGGAACCTCGACCACTGCTTTGCTAAATAGTGTGACTCCAATTCTCATTGAGACAGTGGGACTAATAATAATATAATTCATCACAATAATGCACAATTTAATAAATACTGATAGCCCATACAAGGCATTTTAATTTATTACTGTAGTGAACATTGTATATTTGGTACGGCTGTGAACATGTGCACTTAGCCTTCAACAAGAACTACAAAGAGCCTTTGTGTAATAAATAACTCCCAATTATAAAATGTATTATTTAAAATATTTATTTTCGGGTAAATATTGATATTGTAGTCAGTCTAGACTTCTGAAATCCATAAATGTCCCTGTATATGATCAGAAATAGATGTGAAATTAAATGACCTGCCCTCCAAAACTAGTTTGCATGAAGTAAAGCAGAATATTTGATACTTTGTTTCAGTATGTTTATAACCTGCCCTTAACCAGTGCTGACATATTGTTACATTGTGGAGCGTTTCATCTTTAGTTTGAAGTGTGTGGCTCTTAAAAGAGCCTTTGTGTTTAGGTGGATCAGCCTTGGTGTTTACTTCTTGGAGACCTTCTCGGTCTTCTTGGGCAGCAGCACCGCCTGGATGTTGGGCAGCACGCCGCCCTGAGCGATGGTCACTCCGCCCAGCAGCTTGTTGAGCTCCTCGTCGTTGCGGACGGCCAGCTGCAGGTGACGGGGGATGATCCTGCTCTTCTTGTTGTCGCGGGCAGCGTTACCAGCCAGCTCCAGGATCTCAGCGGTCAGGTACTCCAGCACCGCCGCCAGATACACCGGAGCTCCGGCTCCGACGCGGTGAGCATAGTTGCCCTTTCTCAGCAGCCTGTGGACACGACCCACGGGGAACTGAAGCCCGGCACGAGAGGAGCGGGTCTTTGCCTTTGCTCTGACCTTACCGGCACCCTTTCTTTTTTTTTTTTTTTTTTTTTCTCCTTAAGACTCAGTTGCAGTTGTTTTTTTAAACTAGCCGTTTGCTGCCTTCATCATAGTCTTATGTGTTTTTTTTTTCTGTATTCCTTCTGTGGACAAGAAGAATTTAATTATTTAATGAGATTTTTTTAAAAACAGAAGGAATATCATACAAATACTTACTGTTACATTTAACAAATGTTCATTAACAGCAGATGTCGTCAACACTGACAAAGAAAGAAAGAAAAACATTTTAACAAGAATAACACGCCAAGAGAGAAAAAAATAAAAAATAAAAATAAATTAACACACAGACAATGGTTAATCTTAAATACGCAAAATGTCCCAGGGCAGAGGACTTCCAATCTGATGATCGACTGTCCTCCTGCGCCTGAGTTCACTTACAATATTTTTAAAAACTGCTTCACTCGTTATCTCTGTCTGGTTCAATATTAATTTGCATCTAGTTTTCCATATGTGTGTATTTATAATACACATTATCAGCCAGAAGAGCTTTCTTTTGTTATTTGTATAGGTTTCTTGAAAAAGACCATACATTACAGCGTTTACATTGGAATGCGGGTTGAAACCTATAGCAGCCATTCTGCTCCTTATGTCTGAGGAGCGATAGCAGTGGAGCAACAGATGTTCTTGAGTTTCGTCTTCATCACAATTAGAGATAGGACATTTTTTTGTTTTAACGAAACAGCTCCACTTGACTACCGCTCTCACAGGGAGTCTCCATACTGATATTAACCAGACTTTGTCTCTTATGGGTTCTGACAGTACTTTGTCAAAGATGTTTATTTTTATTTTGGGTTTATCATCCTCACTTGTGTCTCTATATTCTACACATCCACCATTAATATAGTTATTTATCGTTTTATATATTTCTTTGGTGGCTGAGCCAGTCCATGCAATTTTCAGTTGTTTATATTTTGTAACATAATCCCCAAAAATAATCTTGAAATATGGGGCTTTGGACCTGGCTCTTCCATATTGTTTGCTCCAATGGCTCCGGTTATTTTGGGTCCAAAAGGCATCTCTGTTCAGTGCATGGGACACATTTTTTATGAATGGAATAATGAGACTTGTTTTAAGATCTGGAGCCCCCAAGCCTCCATTTTCTTTACTTTTCCACATTAAATTTCTTTTTGTGACTTCTCGGTTAGTGCCCCAGATAAGCTTTACACACTGTTTGTTTAAATTCAAGAGAAATTTGGGTGGTGGTGGGAAGACGGTAGACAGAAATAACATCTTTGACAGAATATGCGTTTTAACAATATTGACCCGAGCCTTATAGGTAGTATTTTTATTCTCCCATTTTATTACTTCATTTTTTATTTCAATTTCCTTCTTAGACCAATTTAGAAGACAACTATCTTTTCCGTCGATCCAGACACCAAGCACCTTTATTTCCTCTTTTGTTTGAACATTAATTTGTGTCTGATTTAGCTGTGAACCAATCCAAACCCCTTCTGTCTTATTTTGGTTTAGTTTGGCTCCTGAAGCCTGCTCATATTGCTGGAGGTGGTGGTTCAAGACGTCTAGTTCAGTCTGGTTCCTGATTATGACTGTGATGTCATCAGCGTAGGCCAAAGCAGCCACTCTATGTGAGCCTCCCAGGAGAGCGCCTTTAATACGCATGTCCTGATTAATTCTTTTTATTAGGGGATTTAAAGCTAGAACATATAGAGCTGCACTCAGAGGGCAGCCCTGCTTCACCCCACGCCAAATCTGAAAAGGCTCAGTCAACACACTGTTGACATTTACTTGTACAATAGATTTGTAATATAATAATTGAATCATTTTTATAAATTCAGTGGGGAAGCCGTATGCTTCTAAGACAGCCCACAAATATTCCCAGGATAAAAAATCAAATGCTTTTTTCTGGTCTAAACCCAAAATATAAAAGTCTGTCTCTGAGCTGTAGACAAGTTCTCTGAGACTACAGAGATTGTCCCACATCAGGCGACCCTGGATTGCACATGTCTGCTCTTTTTCTATTATTACATCCAGGACATCATTAAGTCTATTCATGATTACTTTTGCATAGATTTTATAATCTGCATTCATTAAAGTTAGTTGTCTATAATTATCCAAATCATCCTTTTCACCCTTCTTGTATAACAAACACATGACTCCATGGTAAAAGGAGTCCCCCATTTTCCCATTTTTTAAGCCAGCATTAAAGACAGAAGTTAAGAGGTCATAGAGGTCATTACAGCCCAGTTTATAGAATTCAGCCGGAATGCCATCGGGACCGGGAGATTTACTTTGGTTTAATTGGTTGACGGCTGCAATGACCTCATCTCTCCTAAACTCACCCAACAGGTTAGTGAAGATGTCCGGGTCATGTGGAGTGATTATATCTAAAAAAGAGGAAATAACAGAATGATTAATGTTGATTTGGGCAAACATCAGAGAGCAACTCTGTGTAATGACACTACGTTTATCTGATTCATTATGAACCAATGATCCATTGAGATCCTTGATGGAATGAAGGAAATTGTCACTTCTTTTTTTCTGGCTGGAAGAGATGGCATGAATTATATTAGCGTCGACATCACTTCCAGACAGCTTCTGTGTGTGAAACAGAGTTTCATTATTAACATATTCAATTTGTTTCTTTAGTTCATACATCAGGTTGTGCTCCTGCTCGGATCTGTTCTTGTTAGTTTTGAGTTCGATATATCTCCTCATGTTATTATTATAATCAATATTCTTTATTTTATTAAGTTCACGACATTTAAATTTAAAGAAATCTTTCAGCCTGTTTTTAAGAAGCTCCCAAAGTTCAATCTCTGTTCTGCATAACACTCTGAGATCTATAACTTTCTTGATCTCACTTTTTAACTCACTCAATACATCTACATTATTAAGACACTTTGTGTTAAGTTTCCAGAATCCTTTCTTGGGTGAAGCTTCACATATGAAAGAGGCTTTGACTATTAGGTGGTCAGAGTAGTCAGTTAACAGGGTTTGGTAGTAAAAGGGTTGGACCTGTGGAGATACATATATTCGATCAATCCTGGTTTGGGTTTTATTATCAAAACGAGTGTAGCTTATGCTGTTTGGGTGAAGAATTCGAAATGTATCAGACAGAGAAGCATTTTTACATGTTTCTAATAACAATTTCCCTTCACGCGATAAAATAAAAGGGGTAGCAGCAACTCTATCCCTTTCCTCAGTGATAGTG
This sequence comes from Ammodytes marinus, assembly GCF_949987685.1. Taxonomy (NCBI): domain Eukaryota; kingdom Metazoa; phylum Chordata; class Actinopteri; order Uranoscopiformes; family Ammodytidae; genus Ammodytes; species Ammodytes marinus. The sequence continues at coordinate 22,051,027 of NC_137224.1, read as the reverse complement.
TTAAAGTCCCCACATATTATTATATTAAAACCAACATTTATTATTTCTTTTAATTTCTTAAAGAGCTGCACTTTCTTTGCTCTACATTGTGCAGTGTACACATTAATAATTCGAATTTTTTTACCGTGATAAAAACCATCTATTAGTAGCAGTCTTCCTGGAATAATGTCACGACGGTTGATTATATTTATATTTGGATTTTTAAAAAAGATGCCTACTCCATCTGCTGCATCTTCTCCAATGGATATGACAGAGACACCCTTATGCCATGATTTACTCACATCAACTAAATCATCATTAGTCTTCAAACGTAATTCTTGTAAACATATTATATCAATGTTTGTATCTAATAAATAATTTATTTTTTCTTTTCTAAATTTTAATGACTGTAAACCTCTGCAATTCCATGTCGCTACTTGGAGAGAGCCCATGGAAAGAGAGTTCTACTATGGACTTAATTTTTTGTCTCTCCGCTTCTCCCTGCTGCACGACGCCGAGGAAGCTGGACGCTTTCTCGGCACTGCTGACACGGAGACATTTTCAGGAAGAAACTCTGCGGGAATAGGCTGGGGGAATCCAGATGGAGGCGTCGGCTCCACCTCTCCACCGGAGGAGACAGGCGAGCTGCTGTGATGGTCTCCGGGGATAATGGAGTCGCTGGAAGCCTCGCTCTCACTTGCGCTCTCGTATTGCTCGTTGTCATCTTCTTCCTCTTCTTTATCATCTTCCTCATCTTCTCCGCTGCTGACTGAAAGGGAGGGGGCAGAGTGGCTGGCGTAGCTGCCGCTGCAGCTGCTCTCACACTGCAGCTGTGCGGTCTGAGACCCCGCGTCCCGAGGCTCCTCATCATGGTGATGTTCAGGGCTCAGGCTGTCTGCCAGCGGCGGGACTGGAGGTGGATCTGGAGTCTGCTGGCGGGCAGGGTGTTGAGGCGGCACCTGGAGGTCCAGCTGAGGAGGGGCGGGATCAGGCTGGATGGTGACGACGTCAGACTGGAGGACAGCGGGCTGAGGATCGGGCTGAGTGGGGGCAGATGGAGGCTCGGAGACGGTCTCAATGATTATTTTAGGCTGATTACTACCTCTTCTCTTCACTCTATTAGAGAAGGACATGGGGCAGGAAAAGAACGTATGTCCCTTCTGCCCACACAGGGAGCACTCGCTGTCACTTTTACAATCTCGGGCTTTGTGGCCCAGCTCCCCACATCGCCAACACTTTACTGTAGGACATTCTCTGACCTCATGGTCTACCGCCTGACATATAAAGCATTTCGGGACCTGGCCTGGGTAGAAAATGCGGCCGTTATAAGGGCCCATGGAGATTGTATTTGGAATCTGTACAAGGTGGCCACTGCTGTCTGTGCGCATGCGTACTTTAAATTTTCTTACTCCATACCACATTCCGAATTTGTCTACAGGTTTTGTAGGGGGCTGGAGAATATCGCAGTATCTTGCAAGGTAGATTTCAATGTCTTGATCTGGAATCCGTCCGGTCCAGAATTTCACTACGATATTTTTAACATTAGGCTCAAAAGCAGATTCCAGACTCCACTGATTCCACTTTGGGTCATTTTTCTGCGACGCTATTTCAATGAACCGCCGGAGGGGAGCCTCCTGACAAAAACACAACTCAAAATCTTTCTTATTGGGTAATGCAATGAAAGAATAAATGTCCTGAGCGGTTATCCAGGAGGAATGCAACAAAAGTTGCTCAGCAACTTGTTCTCTTGAAGGAGCTTCACCATCCCCAACAAACTTAAGCCTTACCCACAGTTGGCCAAATTTACTGGCATAAGGAAGCGATCTTAGAGGGGCCGGTTGGAGAGTGGCCATGATATCGGGAAAGGTAGGGGAAGGGGAAGGAAACACGGCTAGTATAGCGACCTTCACATCATCCCGGCACCCTTTCCACGTCCAGACATTTTATGACGATTGGAGTATTTTTCTGAAAACTAACGAGAGAAGAGGATAGCCTGAGAAAAGCGCTCCAGTGAGTATATATGCTCACGGACTGCTCGCTGATTGGCTGGATAGCACGTTAGGGAAGTTGGCCAATCAGAAGAGAGCTCCTGATCATATATTTTTTTCTAACTTTATTTAAACTTTTCAGCAAGACATACATACTCTAGTATCAAACAAAAATAGAAAATATTTACTGGATAAAAGCTGCCCACAGACGTGACAGTGGTGTAAATTGCAGCACAATGCTGGAAAACAGATGCAAAAGAAGTCGGAAAAGAAAGGAAAAATAAGACGGCAATTCAAAGTGCTCTACAGGGCCAGAATAATACATTTAAATAGGCTAAAACATAAGAAATATATATATATATGGCATTAAAGAGATTATAAAAACTAAAAGTGACAACAGGCAGACAAATAGGAAGGTTCAAAATGATTGAGCGCCTGCAAATGGTCCAGACATGGAACGCTTGTTTTTTTAATCTACTTTTGTTTAGGGTTCTGTTTACATTTCATTGTCAAAAGCTTATTGGATAATATTTTGAGGACTGGACCAATTACCATTCAGCAGAGTTAAAGATCAGCATAATATTTGAGTAATTTTGTAAATTTTTATTTCAAAAATCTATCATTATTGTTTGTAATTGTTACTATTTGCTTATAGGATAGGATGTATTATTGCGAAATAAGATGCACATTGCTTCTGTGTTATTGTGTAAATAACAGAAGCAAGCAAAGCCGGCATTTTGCAGTGATGTTGTTCCGTTAATATGCCGCAATCTCTGTGTAAAAGGGGCTACTCTCAGCCCAGAGGTTAATAACGGGCTCGTCCGGGATTTGAACCCGGGACCTCTCGCACCCTAAGCGAGAATCATACCCCTAGACCAACGAGCCACGACCCACTCAGTTTAACTGCTGTAACTCATCCCCTCTTTTTGTAGGCCTATACTTTTAAAAGTGGGGATGTGGCAACTTGTGTCTAAATTTCGTATGTACTCCAACAGCGCCCTCTGGTGGTCACACGAGTTTATCTCACTGTTCTTGACATGCAGCGCTGCACTATTTTTTAAGGAAGATGACCATGCTGCAAAGTAAATAAATATGAAATACATATTAACCTGGATTCGTAGTGTAAATAGATGCATATGGCATATTACGTCGCCTATCAGTGGTGGCCTAATGTTGCAGGCAATGCACTCAGTCGAGCTGTGACTAAATGCGTCCCTGGGATTAATTAAAGCATGAGCTCAAGACGAGAATCAACGAGCCAGATGTGAGCAGAATTTAGTTGTTTCTAAGTCCCTGCTACTAATATACACTACTAGGCTATATATCTAAAGGTTAGATGTCACATCTTGGTGTTGAGCATAGCCTATCCAGGGTTCGTACAGATGCTTGAAAGTCTGGAAAATGCTTGATTTTCAATCGAGTGTTTTCAAGGTTTGAAATGTGCTTGAAATCTGAACACTGTGCTGGAAAATGCTGGATTTTCTCTTTATTGACCAGTGTCGTAATTCATCAAATTCTTTCATTTTTTTATTCTGTAAATTAAAAAAAAAATCTGTCGCAATGTTTTCTTCGCCGCCGTCTTGTATGCACGAGTGCAGTTGCTCCCCGTGTTTTCTTTCCTGGGACACGCGCCACACCTGGCGATCGCTCCAAGAATTATCCAGAACCACGAGTCGCTGCTCATGGACCTATTGCTCCCGATACTTCCATATCAGATATCCGTTTCCATTTGGTTATGACGAGGCCCTAATAACCGACAGGCATAGGCTACTGTACGGTCTGCAAAAAGTACCTCCAGCTGTACACAATGGGGGAATCGGCACTTAGAGTTCCTGCCAAAGGTAAATCAGTTGAGAATTTTTTTTCGTTAAAACGTATCGGACTATGTCACTCTGGTTGACTGTTCAATCATGTTCTTCTTTGCAAGTTACACCAAATCCCGAGTTTGTATGTGTAATTGACTTGTTGATACAAATAAATAGCATGCTAAATTGATGCTCAACACCGTTAGCAATTAGCTGACCAGCTAGTTTTCAATAATGTATTGCTCCAAATTCATGTTGTTAGCTAGATAACGTAAGCTTGGGGGTTACTTCATTGTAACGTGATGTTACACTCATGCGAGGAAATTGAGACCTCCGCGAACGTTTGGAGACAGATTAGAGACTCCCTCGCGACTGCAGTCTCCAACTTGTCGCAAACAGTCGCAGCCCAGTGAGATACGGGCTTAACAGACATGAGTGCCGTGACTTCCTCTTTCTGAACGCGCATTAACGTTATACTTTGATGTGCACTGTGCATTCGAAGCGTGAGGCGAGCCCCCTCCCTGCACCTTCTCTATGTGTGTTGATAGCGTGCCAAGTTTCCGCTGATAAGAATTGTGTCCCCGCCGGCCGGTGAGCGCGCAATCGCGCATGCATCAAACATATTAACGCTTCAATTTCACTCAAGTAAATTCAGAAGTTCTTTGGATCGTTTTGTACATTGTTTTTGGTACATTTGTTTGAAAATTAGGTTTGCAAAGTTATTAATGGCTCATCCACCAATAAAAATGCTTTTATTCTTCTGTGTAATTAACTGTATCCTATGTATTGCACATTTATAGCACTTTTCATAACACAAATTAAGGTAGCATAGAGGAGGGAGCCTACTAAAATAAAATATCTGGGTTGGTCACCAGATGTTTTTATTTTAGTAGGCTGGTTTGCATTGGTGTTGAACTGTTCCCTACTTGTTTTCTTCTTTGAATAAAGCCTAATGCTGCTAGTAAAATACCACCAGCCACTCAACCCTCAATAGTAGACATGATATAGAATAATTACTTTTATTACAGTTTAACCAAATGTTTTAACAATAGGCTACAGGAGATATTTGAAAGCACTACACATGCATTGTAGGCTATTCAATTAAATTTGTGTCAGCGGAACCGTGAATGTTCTCCTTTTTTTCATTAAAATGAATGCAGAAAAGGCACACATTGCTTCATAAAAATTCACCAGAATGCAGGAAATTAAGTGTTTAATGCTCAAAGATTTTTGGGGGGGACCCCCAGACCTCCACTTCTAATGTGTCCACACCCAATGTTTACTTAAAACTTGTCCTACGACTTTGCAATTCATGAATTAGTTTATTTTAATAAGATTTGTGATGTTTTATCACATTTTCCAATTGTCTTTATTTCTGATTTATTATAAACAATATGTAAACTTGCAGGACACTAGCAAAAATAATTGGCTGGGAGAGAGGACACTGCAGCAGCACTGATATAGAGTGACAATATGCTCCATCTCATGTGATATTGCTCAAGTATAGTCATGTTGTTATTAACCTGATAGATGGTCATTTTTGGCATATGAACTAAACTGATAAAGGTCTCCTTAGGGCCATACTGCAATTTGGTGATTGTCCATACACATTATATTATGAACACTCCCATTTTACAGATAAGGCAATGTATGAAATCATAAGCATTTATTTATATACTGTATATATTTAAAGCTTCGGCTTCCTTGAAAAAGTTGACATTGTATCTTGAAAGTGCTGGAAAAGTGCTTGAATTTTACTCTTAAAAAGCTGTACGAACCCTGCCTATCGGTTACTCAAACAGAATCATCAAAAATTATTCCATGTGATGTAGGCTAGTTATAGTGGCAAGATTAGTCAAAAGTTTAAAATGCCAGGATGGGATAGAAAACGCTGATAATTAGCCTGAGTAGCAGATGTATTAGCCTATTTGTAGAGAGAGGGCCCTATGTGTTCGTGAATGGACTCCAGCGGGACATATGTAGGGGGATTGCGTTATGATCAAGTCATATCTGAAATGTTTCTTAAATTCCTTCTTTTTCTTCTCTCTTTGCATTGTCTTGTAGTAGCCTACATTCTGGGAGGTAATCCGAAATGATCTGATCATGTCGCGTTCACATCCATGCACAGTGTGTATTGAGTTTATTTAAAAACAATTGGAAATGGGGCTGCCCTCAGTTGCCCATGCACTGTGTATAGTCTATAGCCTATTTCAGCCTCGTCTGTGGAAAAAAAGATACAGTAGCTGGACAACAGAGTTCTTCTGCTTGGTTCCTCTCACTGCATTTAAATGCATTCATTATGTTACAGAGAAATATGTCCCGTAAAAGAAAAAGAGCTCCAAGCCCAACCCAGAGGACCCTCCATAATATTTTATTTTATATTAATATTTTTATGGAAAATCCATGTGTCCTTCTTCAATAGCTTCTAATTCATCTGGCCCAGTGTCTCCAAATAATTTGTTCACACAAAATTTCTCAGATTTAGCCTCTTAATTTTCCTCTCAAAGTGCACCAGATTCATGCATTTCACTTTAAAAAGGTTAAACAAATCTCCCGGGGGGGCATACCCCCGGACCCCCCTAGGAGGGTCTGAATCTCCGCTGTCTAATATTTTCGCACAGCTGCACAGTGGAGACACTAGCGAAAAAAAATCTAGTTTCCCCCCTATTCACATTTCGCTTAGGGCCCCCTGAAGGCTTGGGCCGGCTCTGTCTGTTTTGATGGTTTTTTTGAAGACCGCAGTGCATTAATGTGGTGACGTAGGGACGAGCGAGGGGACTGCTAACTGCAGTAACTGCCAGGAAGTTAGCTAAAAGAACCATTCCGCTTACAGCTCCTTTAAAATATGTGTATTTACTATATCAGGACCATTCCTAGCTTCTGATTGGGTGGGCACGGCGACAACCCGCTTCCAAATTCACCCATCATCTGCTTTTCTCTGGTCAACCGTCAATCACGTCTCTCCTTTTGCAAAGGCAGTTAGAACAATCAACAATGTTGATTGTAGCGCCCAAAGAGGTTAATCTATTTGCTAGTGCGTGCATTTGTTTATGAAGCGAGTGAAAGAGACAGCAGGATGCATGGCCATGAGGTAATGTTGTAATATGTGACTATATCAGATCAATAATGGTCAATTAAATTGGTGAAAACAAAGTAAACTTTGATTTATAGTGTTCATAAACACAGGCTTTTCCCTGTCTGCCTGCAGTACATCGTTTGGTCTGAGTTTACAGGAAAACTGGACCTGAGCAAAGGCATCAATGATAACAATATAAAAATAGAGGTGTGTTCACTGATGGTCTCGTTTGCTGTTACAGGTCATTTATGATCATCAGAGGAAACATTTGACTGCTTCACAAACATTTAAAAGTTCCTCATGGTCACTTTAAATGAGCTTTTTTCTTGGAGCTTTCGGACACATCCCATGGTCTTCCTCAGAGGAATGAGTTCTCTGTCCTGGAAATAGTTCACTGGAAATGCCTGGTTTCCAAGGCAGGAATAAGTGTCTTTCTCAATTATTATAAATGATTTATAATATCTCAATCTTCAATAATTCACAACACATGAAGCTTCATTTTTCACTACGCTGTATTTAATGGTAATAAGAGTATTTAGGTAAATGAAACAGGATGCTATAGTCTTACTTTGGTATTGTAAGAGCAAATTGTATCACTAAAATACATATTGCTATTTCAAAGATATTATTATATTGTTATGATCCTGTGTGTAAGTTGATCCAGGGGGACTGTAGAGTGGGTAGGGTGGTCGACCCTCAACTGCATGGTCGGTGGTTAGATCCCCCTTCTCCCTGACCCTGCCACATGTCCAAGTGTCCCTGGGCAAGACACTGAACCCTGCGTGGTAGCTGTTGCTATCGGTGTATGAATGTGTGAGTGTGCTATTGGTGTATGAATGTAAGTCGCTTTGGATAAAAGCGTCTGCTAAATGACATGTTAATGTAATGTAATGTAATCTAACCTGGTCTGCATTAGTGTCCTTAGTGCATTTCATTTGTGTGTGAGAAACTAGCTTTGATTCCGTTTTCAGGACATTTCTCAACTCATGGCAGGGCAAGTTGTATCCAAGGCTAACCTCTATCTCTCTTGATAGCTTTGAACTATGTGACTGTACCTGTAAGACTCAAAGTACACTGTATGAGCTAGAATGACTCTATACTGTTATTCTACTTCATCACTTGATTAAATATACTAAAGACAATTCTTGTTGAATGATCTTTATTTGATCACCTATCGGCAAAACAAAAAAAAGGTACATTTCAATGTAAATTTGTTACAATTAAATGTAGTAGTAGGTCTACATGAAATAGCATGTACTACTAAATCATAATCACTACTTTTAATATAACCACATGCACACCTCATTCATACACAGCTACAGTATAAGACATGTGGCCCTTTCTGTTAAGGTAGTTGACAATTTTGGGTCGCAATTTATTTTAATCTTTATTTGTTCTTCATATTTCATTGTGTTTGCATTCCACATATCTGCACTATTTTTCCTACTGTGTCCTGCAACTACTTGCATCTGGGTAAATACAGTTCTATCTTATTATATCTATACTGTGATTATAACACCCTTTCCGAAAATGCATTTCTAAAAGGTTTTGTTTACTGTTGAAGAAGGTGAATTGAATGAGCCTATATTCTCTCAAATATATTTAATTGTTGTGTAGATACAAATAAATCAACTCTTTATTCATGACCTAACAATCATTATGCTTTTGTTTGAAGGCAGTCCCTGAACATTGCCGGTGTCTGTGTCGTGTGTCTCTGGCAGCTTGACAACAGAATGACTTAAAGGGATTAGTCGTGTCCAGAGAGCAGTAGCGCCTCCTCTTCTGGGTATATTGATGTCTAGACCTAGGCCTACTTTAATCCAATGATGATGCATAATGATTTATGCGCCAATCCACTAGTGTGTGTTCAGTGGCGTTTCCAGAAAATGCAGTTACTGGCTCAAAGTATTGACCAAACTTAGACCCCAAAAATTACATTTACTTCAAAGTCCAACTGGGTAGCAAACAGCAGTCTGAACCTGATCAATCATTCATATCAAAATATATATCATGAAGGAATTCTTTTGAAAGAAGTGAATAACTTTGTACTTTGTCTCCTGATTACCATCTTAAACTAAAGACTCTTTCAGACCTATTCCACTGTCACACAGACATTCATCGGTAATAACGTCAGTTCATCCCTACTGAAAAATTATGGAAACACCCTCTCTGTGAAAGTGTGTGTGAAGGTCTATGTGTGTGTTAGTATCAGCATCAAAGAACAACAGTTTTCCTCTGTTCCAGTCCAGATTCACTCTGATCCTGTGGAGCTTCTTCTTCCATGTGAGAGCAGTGAATGAATCTGATGGAGCTGCTGCTGAGTATTTACCTTTACAGAACACTATTCCCCATATTCCAGTTAAAGCCCTCAGAGCCCAGGACAGAAACCGGAACAATCGAACCTCTCTGGATTATCAGGTAGTGGTTGTTCCTCTCCTGATTTCAAACTGGTCAGATCTTCAGACATGAATAGTCTTAAATCAGCAGTGTTTGGGTCCAGAACCAGAGGAGTGTAGGAGACCATGTCCTTCATCTTGTTCCAGATGTTGAAGGTCAGGTTGCCCAGGTGTTTGGCCTCGTCTATCAGAGCTCCTGAGAGCAGCTGTGGATCATCTAGCAGGGGGCGCTGCTGGACTCTTTCCACTGCAGCCTTGTAGTTGATCAGGAAAGAGACATCTACAGCTCTCAGCTGCTCTGTGGCTCTGACTGTGTCTGAAAGAGCCATTAGTATCCAGCTGCATCCCCAGAGAACAACACCCTGGCGGGAGTTATTTAGACAAATTATATTGTTTTGGCGATTATGTCCAGGCATCACAGCTGGGTGGTTAGGGCAAGTGAGTGACGTAGCAGACATGTTACGGAAGCTAAATAATCAAAAATCCCGTCTGTCACACCACTTCCGCCCAACCACAGTACTTCCGCCCCACCTGGGTGTTATGTCCCGCCAGGGTGTTGTTCTCCTGGGCTGCAGCTAAACTCTACTCAAAAGAGCTGCTATCTCTCTGCTCAGAGACCTCCATCTTCACCTTCATCATCTAACTCTTCTGCTCCTCTTCCTCCCTCAGTGCAGCCATCCTGTCCTTATCTTCCTCTTTTAGAAACTGGTGAAGATTCTTAAACTGATCCTTAATCTGCGTCTCTGTGCGTAGGGCCTGGACCTTTATGTGTTGTAATGTTTGATCAGACTTCACTTCAACTTGTTAAAAAACATTTTACTTCTCTTTTCAGGGCTCCAGAGTTTCCAGAAGTTTCTTCTTGTGTTGTCACGAAACTTCAGCGATGGGTCTGAATATGTGGCCGCTGTGTTTCTCTGAATCTCTACAGATGAGACAAACTGGCAGCTGATGGTCTAGACAGAAGAGTTTGAGTTTCTCATAGTGCAGACTGCAGAGACCCTCTGAAGCTTGCTCATCTCTCTCCTGTAGGAAGGCTTCACACAGGTTCTTTAAAGCCAGGTTACAAGGAGGTTGTTTCTTTGAAGCAACTGCCTTACAGACTGGACACTGACATTCTGAATTCACTCTCCACCATTCAGACAGACATTCTTTACAGAGGCTGTGGCCACACCTCAGAAGAACTGGATTTCTAAAGATGTCTCTACAGATTGGACAGCAGAGATCTTCATCAGATCTGGAAGCCATTTTGTCTTAGAGCAGCTGAAACAGACAGAAAGAAGAGTTAAGGTGCGAACACACTGCACTCGCTGCGCGCCAAGATTACATACAAAGTCAACGCACTAGCGCGTGGACCCGGGAATCGGCATCAAGCGGTGGCGTTTCACGCCCGGGTCATCGAGCGGCGAACATGTGGCGAACGCAGAAGATGAAAATATTGATTGCGTCGCCGCGATAGCCAATCAGCGTTGAGATTGCCCAGTGGTCTGCAAGACGAGGTGGGCGTGTGGAGAGTGAGGACATTGGGCTTCCAATACATATAAAATATGTGTATTTTGCATCTGTTGAGATGTTGGTTGTACTTTAGCCAAGGTAGCGCCGGTTAGCCTAGTGAAACTCACCCAGCTGTGTGCTGTTCCGGAGGATAATATGAACCAAAACTTGACGGCAGTGTCCGTGTGGAATTCCAATATAGTACAGCGAAGCACCGGTGTTGTCCTCCGTCAGCCGGCACACTTTCACTTTCAGGTAGGCTGATGTCTGCCTTTATTTTTGTCGCTGAGCACACACTGCTGTTGTTAATGTGTTTAGTATGTTGCTGAATTGCTCTTAATGTGTGTGTTTGCGATCGGGGTGCGTCTCCTAGGGTTGCTCGATTATGGCAAAAATTATAATCACGATTATTTTGATTGATATTGTAATCACGATTATTAAAGACGATTATTCACTGTAGGGATGCACCAAAATGAAAATTCTGTAAATTCTTTCAACATTGCATAAATTAAACTCCCAAATGTGCTCCTCAAACATAGCCTACATCTACTAAAAAGACACCCTAAATAAATACACAGTGAAACCTTCCAATCTAAGAGTAACATTTATATTTTACTAGGGATGTGATTGTGAACAACTCATTTATTTCCACGTTGAGGAGGTATGAATCTACAAAAAGATCAACGCATTGCCTTTTTTTTTACAGTGCAGGTTGAGTTGCTGAAAAAAAACTGCACATTTGTTTGGCTGTAGACTGAAACTAACGGAGGGAGGCGGATCACTGTATATTTTCTCTAGTCGCGCTGTCAGTTTGGCGACATGGCTCTGTGTATCCAGGCTAAAGAAATGCAATCCGATCGCGGAAGCCTTCCACATAAACAACGCTAACGGGCAGGATATCCCCGGTTCGTTTAAGCCGTAAAGCCACAGGGCTTTTCTGTGTGGCGGCTCCCACTGGCGAGGTGTCACTGTGAATGACACTGTTACCCACCGCCACAGAGTTTCAACTGGCAACTTGCTATTTCGCTCGCGCAAGGCGTTTGTGTTTCGATTTAACATCAGTCTTGGGCGAGTACTTTAACTTTATGCTGAATAAACCATTGCACTGCAATCGCTGAAAGCGAAAGTGTTCGGGCGGGGCGGAGCGCACACAGAAGGGTTTGCTGCATTTACAACACAAGACACGGCGTGCGACACAATAATGGTTTTATTACGATTATCTTGTTTTCATGATCGAGGGAAGCCAAAATCGTCATAGAAATTGAATTTCAATTAATCGCCCAGCCCTAGCGTCTTCATGCTGTTTTAATGCTATTTGTGACATGACTGCCGCTGGTTACACATTGTACATACATCTGTCTTTTGGCACAGCTGGACCATGTTGTTGTTGTTGCACAATCAGTGTGACGGGTCTGATCTCAGAAACTGCGTCGGTGTCAGGCATTTTTGGCCCAATATGATCAAGCGGCGAGCCAACCGCCGCAGGCGGCAAGTGCAGTTTGTGTTCGCAGTTTAAGGGTGTATTCACACTGGGAAAGTCCGCTAGTGCACTTGCTTTGGTCCAGACCAAATAGAGTTTTGATTTTTTTTGTTTGGTGTGGTCCACTTTCATATTGCCCCTTTTGCAAGTGAACCAGCATTACGAAGCAAAACCACACGTGATCTGAGGTCATTCATTCATTGGACAGACATTCTGGGGTGGAGAGAAACAGGAAGCACGAAGTTTAAACTGCGAAATATATATCATTGATATAATATGGGGCTAAAAATAATAAAAGGGCCTACATCTAACCTATAAATAAAGAGGAAAAACATCAAATTATTGTTGTTTCATATGGTCATAATGTGTAGCCTTATGTCAATGCCACGTTATGTGGCTTGTAGCCTACGATGTGAAACATCATTTTTACTGTATTTTTGGTGCTGGATGCGCGTCACGCGAGAAGAATAGGCTCAAGCTGACTCTCAGCTGATTAAGCTGTGTATCAGCTGGGTCGGCGCAGTTCAGCTCCAAACTGACACGGGGATAGTATTGACGGTCCCGTACATGGGAAGCAAAATAAAAACACACACTTCTTGCGCAGCGTTAACCTGTTGGCACTGTGCGAGAGACGCTCCCCTCTCCTTCATCTGATCGCTGAACACATTCAGCATTTATATTGTTCTGGGCTCCCGGTCAAACCACAACTAATCTTCCTAATAATGGTGACAACAACACTTTCCCATAATGTGAAGCTGACGGCTATTTATTAAAAAAGAAAAGAAAGAAAAGGCACAGTGCCTCCTGCATTTGGGTCGGATCGAGTCCGAACAAATTCACACCACAAACGAACTGCAGCAGAGTGCGTTTGGAAACGCATCGAGACTACCTCTTCAGCTGGGTCTCGGAGCGTTTGTTTGGTCCGCACCCGAGTGCGATTGCTGTATTCACACCTGCCTGAAAGATGCGCACCGAAGGCAGAAGTGCATCTGAGTTCGTTTCAACCGAACTAAACACGGCATGTGTGAATGCACCCTAAGGCTTGGCTCGGCTCTCCTTCCTCCTATATTTACTTCTCTGGGATTTAATTGATCTTTTTAATAAAAAACTCACCTTGGCTGTGTTGCGTGTCAACAAGTTACACAAGTATCAGGATGCAGAACCCACAAACAGTTATCCTGAAATAAAGGAAGAAAGATTAGACAGGAAAGATTTTTTTGGTGGTTAGATGGTTAAATAGGTTTTGTGGGGAGGGTGGCTGGCATCTCCCTTAGAGATAGGGTGATAGGCTCAGTCGTCCTAGAGACACTCAGAGTAGAGCAGCTGCTCCTTTGGTAGAAAGGTACAGTTGAAGTAACAAATAGAAAAATAACTTTTAAAAAAATACATATTTAAAGATATATAAACAGACAGTGCTTTGTCTGCTCCTGAGATAGGCCTACAGACACAAAGAGCATATGGGAATAAAGATAAGTGGCATTTTTTTGTACTTTTGTTTTTTTGTAATAAACTATATATAATGGCAACCTGATCTAAATAATCAGTATGCAGTGTTTCCCGCAGGATTTTTTTTCAGCAGCGGTGGTCTGGTCCCCGAACCCTCTAGGGGAGTCCGGGGGCATGCCCCCCCGGCCCAATTTTTTTTGTGCCCTGTACATTGGAATCCATGAATCTGGTGCATTTTGAGAGGAGAATATGCACTTAAATCCTATTCACACAGTCCTGTGTATTACTGTAGACAGGATTATTGTTGTTGTAACTTTGCCTTTTGTGTCTTCATTTACAAATTGACATTTTTGTTTAGAAATTAATATTTAAACAAAATGCCACAACGCAAAAATAATTTTGCACAATTTATTTACAGATGTTTGCCTAATGCTTAAATACTAAAAGTGGTTGCTATGCCCAAAGCATCACAACCTCTAACTTTGATGACCATGCCCAAAACACAAGCACCAACCCTACAAACACAATAAGTGCTTTGCACTGTGTTTGAAATTCTCCAACACACTTCTTTCAAAACAATACACACAGTTTTTTACATAAGACGCATTGTTCAAAAATTAAATCTCCTGCAATCATGGGCAAAACACCTCTCAGGATCTACCACTGCACCCTCTCTCTCTCTTGTTCTCCTTGCTTCTCTGTTACTTCTCTTTCCTCCCTTACTTGGTCTACCTGTATTTTCTGTAAGCTCCTCCATTGTCCCCGTCTGCCTTTCTTTTTCACCCAGCTTTTTAGACTCATCTGCAAATGTAATATATATTATTTAACTATGTATATATACATTGTGCACAGTGCATCCCTTAAGAGCTTGTACCAGCCTTTTAACCTCTGAGCCCTAAGCCATTTTTGAGATGTTTTGGTTCGCCTGGATTTATTCTCTTATTAAGATTGCATTCATCACCCCTATAATGCATAGCTGTCAAGCTATCATTTATTTGGGTCACAACCTGGACTATCAGAATATGTGTGCTGCAGTGATGTCGTTTGAATGTAGGAAATTATCAATTAGACAGTAAAAAAAGCAAAAAATATCTCACAATTATTTATTGATATGACACAAAAAGGCACATTGATTAAGCTTGTTATTGATTAAAACACTTCTTCTTAGTCTTGGGAGTCAAAAAGTGATGAGAAAATTCTAAAATAAATATAAGTTCTACATAATAGAAACTATTCATGCTCTTTTAAAAAGTCCATAGGCTTTTCCCCTGCATTTATGCTAATGACCACATGCTTACAGGCGATTAGCATTAATCCCTAACTAAAATACGAGATGAAAACGGATGTTATATGGCAATAAAGAACAACATCGGATCTAACAGTTCCCGAAAATACCTAGGCTACAAGCTCCTGACTGGATATAAGCTCCTGTAAAGGCTATGAGTGATCCAAAAAGAGCGACAACACACACACACACAATAGTCTAGAGGAAAAACGGCACAGAGGTTACGGTTTATAGCCTAGATAAAATAAAATAACGATAGGGCTCAGAGGGTTTTTAACACTGGAGGTCATGTAGCGACACATTTTAGTCTCTCTATCTCTCTCTCTCTCTCTCTGCTGGAATCAATGTAACTTTGCGCCGCTGCTGAGTGACCGTGCGGGAAACACTGGTATGTTTACTTAAATACTTGTCTAAAGAATGAATGGGTTGTGACAATACAGATTTATTTTATCACTGGTCGTCATCTTTCCATCAATGCATAGGCGAGGAAAATATGTCACAGACTGTAACACTAGTCTGCAATGTTTCGCCTAAATTTGAGCTATTTCATTTCTTAAAACGTGGCTGATAAAGTACAGAGCATATGTTACAGTTTTTACCTAATGCTTAAACACTAATAGTGGCTGCTATGCCCAAAGCATCACAACCTCTAACTTTAGTCACCATGCCCTAAACACAAGCACCAACCCTACAAACACAATAAGTGCTTTGCACTGTGTTTGAAATTCTCCAACACACTTCTTGCAAAACACTACACACTGTTTTTCACATAAGACACATTGTTCAAAAATGAAATCTCCTGCAATCATTGGGGAAACACATCTATTTAAAATACAAAACACAACTAAAATTGGAAAAGCACACAGACTCACACACATGAAAAATAAAAAAATAAAAATATATATAATACCAATCAGTGTGAGCCTTAGCACTACAAATAGAACTCAGGTGAGCTCAGAGATTCCAGCCCAACAACACAATAGCTATGTAATTAGGTAATTTGGACTGGATATCAGGAATATTTTCCCTGTTGCTTATCAAAGGATGACATTGCATGTGATGTCGATGAGGCGATGTGGCCAGACGCAAACGGGAGGTGGTATCCAAAGGATTCATAATCCACTCGCCCCATTCCTTACAACACTGTTTTTTATTTTATTTTACTGTAATTGTTTCAGAGTTCATAGTGACACACTGAATTGCTTGTTGAACTGCGATCCTACCTATTCGTTGTGTTTTTTTCTTTTGTTTGCCAAAACCATGAAATTGCAATATAAACTTGTTTTCTTTTCTAATTGAAAATATAGTGGATAAATCTTTCCAAAAAATTCTGCAAGAGGTTGGATACGGCACGCAAGGCGATATTTCCCCCGTTGCTTGACAAGGGAGGACATTGCCTGTGACGTGGATGAGGTGATGTGGCCAGATGCCAACTGGAGACAGGATCCATAGCCTAAATATCTTCCAATCATTCCCCTACAACACTATGTTTTGTACAACATTCTAGCGGTACCATTGTGTGTCTTTGTTTTTTTTACTTTTGCAAAAACCTGAAATGGCAAAATAAAATAAAAAATCTGAAGCGTTTACATTTTGTTTTCATGTGTCTTGATCAACTGTAGTGGATCAATCTTTCACCAAAAAATCTGTATGATACTTTTAAAGTCAAAAACCATCCAAAGTACTGAATACAGCTGTCTTTTGCATAAAGTACATATGTGTGTTGTTGCTGCTAGGAAAGAGTAATTCAAAAGTGCATGTGTGTATTGTTTTGATGCTAAAAACTGTTTTGAAATGGGATTGTTAGGTTTTGTTTCAAGAGTTTCATTTTGCCGTATAAGTTAGAAGTTTATCTCCATGTTCTTTGTCCTATTCATCCTGTGTGTTAAGTTTTGACAGTGGGCCAAAGTCTGAAACATGTGTGTAAGCATTCGGCAAAAACTGTAACGGCCCAATGACAATGTGATATGACGCATTGTGTAGCATAAACTGTATGGTTCATAAGGATGTCACGTGACTCTTAACAACAGCGGTGTTGCAGGGCGAACAAACTTTTAACATTAGAAAATTATTTAGCTTAGGCTACTACCAACAGCTACACTCACTGACAGTAGGAGGATTCTCTCGTTCATTGTGACAGCCAGTCTGAGTTAATAACTTTTTAACTCACTGAAATCCCTTTTAATCCCCGGTAGCAGGATTGGAAATAATATTAATCTCAAAAGGAATCTAGTTGTTGGCTAGTCTTGCAATATGAGATCCTCTCTCTTTGCAAAATCTCAGTCTGTGGCCCTATCCGAAAACTTTTTTTTGCATAGGAAATTTCCTTTCCTATCGAGATGACCCGGAAGTGCTCGGCGGATAGGTGATCCGAATAACCAAAATGCTTAGGAAAGGCATAGGAAAGGAGCCTCGATTCATCCTATAACCCTCCTTTAGCATAGGTTACTCCTGACCAACCTATGCTAAAGGAACGGAGATAGTGGTATCCCATAATCCTTTACGGCGGCAAGATTTAAAGCAACAGGCCACCGCCGGAGTTTACCGACTCTACACGAATACGAACGAGAGGTAAAACAGAAGAGAGGAGAGGAGAAGAGTGGAAGATTTAACTCGGCTAAAACAAAATACCCCCCCCCCCCCACACACACACACCCACACACACACACACACACACACACACAGGCTAAAGATAATAAAGAACTCATAAAAGACCAACATCATAATAGTTATTTTCGTAGCACATAATTTGCACCATAACAAAATAAAATACCAACTTCACATTTAATGAAGTTACTGGGGGCAGTTCATTTCAACATCAACACAAGTGTAGCCTCTTTTTATTCCACTTGTGAATTGGGATATAAGGGAGTGATTCTCACTCTGTTGGCGACAACCTGATTAAAATCAATATGAAAAGAATGCATGGATCAAACGAGCGCTTGTTGTAGTCAATTTTCGGAGAATAGGCTATACTATAGCCTATTCTCTATTCTGCTATAGTGTAGTTTCACGCTAGTGACTCACGTCAGCAATACTCGCCGTCGCGCAATGACGTCGGTTAGGAAAAGTGGAGTCGAATTCATTTGAAACAGCGCTGTCCTTTCCTATGTTCGATAGGAAGCACCTTTCATCTCTCCTTAATAGTCCAGGCAAAATAGCGTTTTTCGACAGACAAATTGTAAAAGAATTTTTTTCAGCTCAGATAATTTCTATGAGGTGTCCAGAACAACATACTAAAAGTCCTAAGAAATCCTAGTTGAGGAAATATGTTTAATTCTCATCAATCCGAGATGTGTGCCAATAAGGCGAGACACCAATAAATCCCAATAGGGCTATTTTTTTCCTTTAGTCCTATCAAAATGAAACTTTACACAATGAAAGTATCCATGATAATTAACATTTTTTGTATTGCAAGTTTCTTTGAAAATTAATTGTAATATGCAAATGAGCTATACACTAATCGTACACGCCCAAAATAAACCCAAATAGGCTTAATTTTTTCCTTTACTCCTACCACAATAAAACTTTACATAGTAAAAGTATACTAGAAAAGTCACTTTTTTTGTATTACAAGTTTCTTTTTAAATGCATTTGAATATGCACATAAGCTCCACACTTATTGAATATCCAATCATCCTACTGCCAATGGGTGATGGCGATGCTGTTTTTAGACTGGCCTCTAACCTGAAAAACTGCCTGGCTTACCTGCCAGGGGTATAACAGGTGCCTCTCATGAATCAGATTAACCCCTCCCTTAGCTAGTGTAATTTTTTACTTTTTTCAGTGCCATTCCCTTTCCTATGCCAAATAGACGAGACTGAAATGGCATGGATAGAGGAGATTGTCAGACACCTTGGGACCAAGTAACTCCTTTGTCTACTTTATGCACCAAACAGTGCTGCTTGAAAGTATGTCAACCCCTTGAGCCTTTATGAATTTTATTTATCAATACCAGTATTTTTTATATGAAATAACAGATTTTTGTTTATCAATTAAACATTTTTCTTTTCCAGAAATCAATTGTTAAAACAGATTTTAAAAAATGATTTGCCAACTTTTGTATGTGAAAAAGTTTGTGAGCCCTGAGCTGCATTGGTAATCAGGTGGGCCAAATTTGTGATGAAATGGACCAATGTTATAAAGGAATTGGGTGGCACTAGATAAAACAGATCAAACCAGGTCAGTGTAGGCCCACCAAAGTGAACCCATACAGATCAGACTTGCCAAAAGGGAAAGACAATCTCAGAGGATCTCAGGAAGAGAGATGTGATGTTGCACATTTGTCTGGGGACAGCTATCAATTAATTTATTTGGTTCTTGTGCCATAAACAGCTTGTGTGCATTAAGATCAGCATGATGAAACAAGAGTACTAGCAAGTCTGTGTCATCACCTACTGAGACTGTGTCTTTTGTTCTGGCAGAGGCAATGGCAGTTTGGACAATGAGCACATCTGCATCGTGCTTTGTATGGTTTGTGATACACCATTTTTTGTCTTACAAGTTTCTTTGAAAATGAATTTTAATATGCAAATGAGCTATACACTTATCAAATATAGGCTACCCAAATTATATCCGCATAGGCTTAATTTGAACCTTTACTCCTACCACATTAAAACTTTACACAATGAAAGTCTACATGAAAAGTAAAACATTTGTATTAGAAGTTAACTTATAATGGTCAAGGCTTTCCAGAAGGGGTTGGTCGAACGTCAGAACAGGGGTCACATCATACTGCAGAGCTTGAGTTGCCACAAACCTCAATGTTGAGTATATGCAGGATTCATCACTGGGATCAAGATCAATCATTGGAAGGAATGTTACTGAAGCTCTCCCAGGGTGTTCATCTAGAAGATGCAGGATCTGCATCATACCAGACCATGATGGCCTTTGAGAGTGAAGGAGGAGGGTTGTCTTCCACAAAACATCCAGCTGTGATGTTTTGTTATCTGCTGGCAACAGAGCCAGTGGCTGATACACAATAGGCTCACGTATAGGAGGAATCATAAAGTACTGAATGTGTATGCGACCAACTGCAGCAATATCTGCAGCAGTCACTTGGATCTTTAAAAGAAAAAATGAAGCCTATGCGAATATATTTTGGGTAGCCTATATTTGATTAGAGTATAGCTCATTTGCATATTAAAATCAATTTTCAAAGATAAAAATGGAATATCACAAACCATGCAAAGCACGATGCAGATGTGCTCATTGTCCAAACTGCTATTGCCTCTGCCAGAACAAAAGACACAGTCTCAGTAGGTGATGACACAGACTTGTCAGAACTCTTGTTGCATCATGCTGATCTGAATGCACAGGAGCCGTTTATGGCACAAGAACCAAAGAAAGCAACAAAAACAAGACGGATATGGTGCATAAAGTAGACAAAGGAGTTACTTGGTCCCAAGGTGTGTGACAATCTCTTCTTTCTCCATGCCATTTCAGGCTGTGATTCTACGTCTCGTCTATTGGCATAGGAAAGGGAATGGCACTAGCCTGGAAATCCAGACCTGCCACTAGGCGCTGGCAAGTTAAATGTGGTGCGCCTGTTGGTCTGGGCACTCTCCATTGAAGCTCATTAAATATGTCAAGAAATCCTGAGCTACATTTCAATTGGTTCTATCTGATATGGGCGGGCCAGAGCCCTATGTATGGTGCTCTGGGGCGGACGTAAACGGATGACGACAGTGCGCCGTCGAAGCCGTGATAGTAAACATCAAAGATAGCTGCAGATATGTTGTTTGAGTTTGAGACGGCTTTGCCCTCGACCCTATACAATTTGGAAGACGGCACTCAATCTTTCATTAGCAAGTAAGAGGAATATTCTGTTTTGCAGACGACCACGGCAAAAGTTAAATTTAACAGTTAATCCCGCTGTTCGCTAAATGAACGGGGCTTAATACGGCACATTGTTCATTGCTCTGATTGGTTGTAGTGCTATCAAATTGCGTGCAGTGGCATTTGAAGAGACAAATCTAATTCATGAGAGGCACCCCTGGCAGGTAAGCCAGGCAGTTTTTCAGGTTTGAGGCCAGTCTAAAAGCAGCATTGCCATCACCCATTGGCAGTAGGATGATTGGATATTCAATAAGTGTGGAGCTGATGTGCATATTCAAATTCATTTAAAAAGAAACTTGTAATACAAAAAAAGTGACTTTTCAAGTATACTTTTACTATGTAAAGTTTTATTGTGGTAGGAGTAAAGGAAAAAATTAAGCCTATTTGGGTTTATTTTGGGCATGTACGATTAGTGTATAGCTCATTTGCATATTAAAATTCATTTTCAAAGAAACTTGTAATACAATTTTTTTTTATTTTCATGGATACTTTCATTGTGTAAAGTTTCATTTTGATAGGACTAAGGGAAAAAAATAGCCCTATTGGGATTTATTGGTGTTTCGCCTTATTGGCACACATCTCGGATTGATGAGAATTAAACATATTTCCTCAACTAGGATTTCTTAGGACTTTTAGTATGTTGTTCTGGACACCTCATAGAAATTATCTGAGCTGAAAAAAATTCTTTTACAATTTGTCTGTTTTTTGGCCCAAAAATGGGTTACTTTGCCTGGCCTATAACCCCGATGACGTTTAGGGGTTAAGGTATAGGAAAGGAGGCTTATAGGTTAGGAGATTGGACTTTTCGGATAGGCCCTGTGACTGAAAACTCAGAACTAATGACTAATTGTCTTCAGGTGTGAGTTGATTGTCTTTAGATGTGGCAGGGTGTCAGTCTACAGTCTTTTCAAAGTATTTTATTAAAAGTCCTCTAGTTTGAGCCCAGCATTAGTACAAGTAAGACAAACTCCGCTCATCTCACTATATTACCTTAAACTAAAACGATCTCTCAACATTAGTTAACAAACCACAACAATCACGGTGAGGTTTTGAAACGTTACCAACCTGATAAAAAAGATGAGACGGCGATGAGGCTTGTGTAGTCTGCTGAATCGTCCAATGCTAAAATACCGCGCATGCGCAGCTCCTAGCCAAACATTCTTCTTCTCCTTAAACTTCCGGCAGTGTAGACGTTGCTGAGTGCATTACTACCACCCACTGTTCGAAGTCAACAATGCAGGTGAATGGGGTAACATTTCAACAAATGCTGGGCTTACACTAGAGGACTTTTAAAAGACTGAAGACTGAAACCTCTTACATCTAAAGACAATCAACTCACACGTGAAGACAACTAGTCGTTAGTTTTCAATCACAGAGTGAGATTTTGAAAAGACAGGGGGTCTCATATTGCAAGACTACAACTACACTGCATTCCAAAGTATAAGGCAAATTCGATGTTCCCATATTTTCCTAAATAGTCGATGCAAATCACAGTCAGTTTAAATTTCAAGTCATCAACCGTTAGAGCAGTGATTTTCAACCTTTTTTGAGCCGTGGCACATTTTTTACATTTACAAAATCCTGGGGCACACCACCAACCAAAATGACACTGTAACACAGTGCATATAATACATATAGTTAATAATATAGTTTCTAAATTTATTTATACTCACTAAGTGTGAAACCTGGGCCTGTTTCGATGAACACAAAATGGACGTCCTGGCAGGAATGGTAGAAAGACCGGGATTTTGACCCATTTTCACCACAACCCCTTTTACGCCTGAGCCCTGTGATTTTTCCTTCTCTATCTCTGCTGACTCCTCTATAAGGAAAATAGTTATTGGCCCAAAATTAACTAGTAGTAGCTAGATGACATAACCAACTAATTTGCATAATATGCAATTCTGAAAGAGGCTAAATGAATAGAAAATGCTGACCAGTAGGCATATACAAATGACCTAGGCCTCTTTACATATTTACAAACTAACTTTAAAAACTTTGTTAGTTGCCATAACTAAAGTTTAGATTTTTTTTATTTATAGATATGCAGTTGCCAACTGAATGTGGACCTATAAAACTATTTACGTGTTTTCAAACGTCACCTGGCAGCTCAGAGCGACACGGTGTTGTCTGTCTGCTGGCTGCTGCAGATAGCAGGGGGCTGTTTTCAGACACACAAACCTTGGCCGCGTTTCCCAGATTCGTTAAGAGCCTCTTTGGGCTAAGTACTTCTTTGGAGCGCTCTTAAGAACGCTGTGAAAGAAGAATGCGTTTCCCAGATTCGTTCTTAGCAAAAGTAGCTCTTTCAGTAAGACGGAACTGTAAGATGGAGCTGACCCACTCTTTCAACCTTTCTTAGCGACCAAATCGTCAGTGATCATGCTGCGTCAGGGAAATTTATTTCCTCCACTTTTCGAAATAATAAAACAATGCTCAATGCGGACCTGGCGCAATAAACATAAACTAATAGTAGAGAATTTTTAATTTTTTAATGAATTACAGGTTTACGTTTTCCACACACAAGAGTTTATTTTACTACACATAAAAAAACTTCAACAACCCTGTGGCATGTCACAGATATCAAGGAAACAGATTGAATTGAATTCAGCTGAACCTCATTGAGAGCAGATCCACCTGCTACTCTATATAAAGGCGTTGCCAAAGTCCGCGCGTGTGAGAAACCATGGCTGCAATACAGCAAATTATCGGTGCCAACCAACCGCGTCGCCGTGCGCGAAGCCAGACGGTTTACATTAATGCCTACGTGCGTCAGAACTTCTCCCCA
Organism: Ammodytes marinus; assembly: GCF_949987685.1. Taxonomy (NCBI): domain Eukaryota; kingdom Metazoa; phylum Chordata; class Actinopteri; order Uranoscopiformes; family Ammodytidae; genus Ammodytes; species Ammodytes marinus. The sequence goes on along the minus strand of NC_137224.1, from coordinate 22,027,458 downwards.
CTGGACGTGCTGTCAGACCGGGCCGTCCAGGCAAAGTACCGGCTGCCCCGTGCGGAGATCCGACGACTGATAACTCTGGTGTCTCCACACATCCAGAGAGCAACCCGCTGCAATTTTGCCCTCAACCCGGAGATGCAGCTCCTGGCTGCGCTGCGTTTTTACGCAGTGGGGAGCTTCCTGGAGGTGGTGGGGGACGGCACCGGCCTCAGCAAGGCATCGGTGTCACGGAGTGTGGCAGCTGTGACACCAATTCTCCTGCGCCATGCCCGGACCCATATCAAGATGGCCACCACACGGGACGAGGTCCGCATGGTCCACCAAGGGTTCCACGCAGTGGCTGGGATCCCCCGGGCGATCGGTCTGGTGGATGGCACCCTTATTCCAATCCACAATCCCTCCCTGGTGGATCCGTGCTGGATTGGTCGCAAGCACTACGCGGCCATCAACACGCAGGTGGTGGTGGATCACAATGGCCTCATAACGGACATCGTCGCCAGGTGGCCAGGCAGCACACACGACAGCTTCATGTGGGCCAATTCAGCTGTGGGGCAGAAGGATGGCAGAGGAGTGTTTGGTCGAAGCATCCTCCTAGGGGACAGTGGCTACCCTCTCCGGAGTTACCTTGTGACGCCGGTAACCAACCCAGCAACACCACAGGAGGAGAGATTTAATGAGGCCCACACATGCACCAGGACGAAGATCGAACGGGTGTTTGGCATTTGGAAGTCCCACTTCAGGTGCAATCATCGTTCGTCGGGGGGGCTGCGCTTGTCACCAATCAAGTGTTGCCGAGTGATTGTTGTCACCGCCATGCTGCACAACATTGCAGTGCGCGTTGGCGCAGATGAGCCGCCTCCTGTTGCTGACGAAGAGGAACAGTCAGAGGACGAAGCCCCGAACCCCGCCATGTGCGAGCAGTACTCCATCAGGCCGGAGCCCAGACCAGACAGGAACTTATCCACCTCTTCTGAGGTCCAACAACCCCAGCCCCTACCCCTTCACCACAAGTCGCCAAGCACTGATCACTAATAAACCCACAACCATAAACCCACAACCACCACACCACCCATAACAACTGTCAGGCCTGAAGGCTGAAATAAATAAACAGAACCAGCAGATGTAGGCTACATGTAACGTCCTGCACACTATGATTAATTGCTTCAGTGTCCGGGTGCTTTACCTGAAAGTATGGCACTGGACTGTTAAGGAAATATTGTTGCATACAGTATGTGGGAGTATAGTGTCCACGTTTCTGAGGTGACCATGTAACAAGTGGGAAATTAGTGCAAAACATGCTGTGCTGAAAGGGCGCACAATACGCACACGTCATGAACCTACGCTTAGATAAATTACAAATTGCCTGGGACTTTTTGTTGCTATTTGACACCCTCATTTCAATGCAAAATGATCCACACAATACATGGTTGAAAAGGAAACCAAAGTAGTTTATTGAAACCATATGGGGGGGGGGGGCTCCGCGCTGCATTTACTGGGCCTCTGCATCACCTGCAATGAAGGGAGATTGATTAGTGAAATTGAACGGGATACATTGGGTAATGCAGATAAAACATTGAAATACCCATACCTGAATCCTGGGGAAAGATGATTGGCACCGAGATGGAGGGACGGTTGAACTGGGCCTCCGCAAGCGCCAGCTGTCTCCGGTGCAGCTCCAACCTCTCTTCCTGCAGGGCAGTTTGTCTTTGGAGGTGGCCCTCCATCCCCCGCAGCATCTCCAGCTTCCCCCTCTCCAGGCGCACCAGCGTCTCACTGCAGGTGCAGGTTGTTATTGCGGGCCGCCATCTTGAGCCTCCACGCATACGGACACCGGGCCCTGCTGGTTGGCGCGCAGGGACAGGCCACGGTTGTTGGGGGTCGTCCTCTCCTGGTGGCGTGCACGTCCCTGCTCTGCTCCCGGATGGCTCCTCTTCATCCTCACTTAATGAGAGCCCCTCGTCCCCCAGCACATTGATGCCCCCACTAATGCCTTCAGAGGCCGTCTTCCCGATAATTGAGAGGACTTTCTCCTCGTCGGGAGTGAGGGTCGTCCCACCCGGTGCTCCACCACCCGTGCCCATGGCTTCGCTCCTCACCTCGGCACTCTTCCTCTTAGTTTGGCTCTGGAACTCCTGCCACTTCTTTCTGATAGCGCCCCAGTCACGCAGACCACATGGGCTGGAGGGGGACATCTTTTGGGCTATGGCCTGCCAAACATGGTTCTTGACGGTGATATTTTTTTTGCCCTTTGTTCCCCCGAATAAAATATCCTGGTGCTGCCAGACCTCGTCCACCAAGACGCCCATCTCCTCTGCGGTAAACGCCGGTGCCCGCTTGCTTCTTTTGACGCCGGTTCCTTCCATTCTCACATATGTGTGCCTATATCCACGGGGGTATACTATATGCGCTAATGGGCCTGATTACTACTTGGATACACCTGTTGGCACACACACACACACTCACACCCGCACCCACACACATACAAACGCTACATACTTAAACTAATTGAACCTGTGCGGGGGGACCACGGGGCGCTGTGTGTGACTTATGCGCTGATAAAGAGGTGGGTGATCGATTTGCCTGGCATCGATTTATTCAGTTTTAGCACCACCTTGGTGGACAGCTCCCACTAAAGAACGTCTTTCGATGCTTCTTTTGCTTCATCTTACGGCTCTCTAAAGAAGGCACTTAAGAAGCCATCTGGGAAACACCCGTATCTTAACGCTCCTTCTTTGGCGAACCCTTCTTTCGACCCTTCTTTGGCCCCAAAGAACGATCGAATCTGGGAAACGCGGCCCTTGTGAGTGAGGGCTGTCAGCGGTGCGGAGGAGGAGACAGCAGCCGTTGCTAGTACTCAGCTCTGGTGAGCGCGGTATTAAAACAAAGTTGCAAGATGTGTATCTGGTCTTTAACTAGCCTTAGCGCTATGGCGGAAAGTTGGCAAATATAGCGGAAAAAGTCGCCAGTTGGCAACATGTTTAAGACGTGACGACAGCGGGACACTGAGATGAGAGTAGGTCACGTAATCCGCGCTGTTGATCGTTTCACTGATCAGTCGCGGACTGCTCTATCTCTCTCGCTCAAACACAAAGCACTAATAATGGATGTAATAATAATAATTTAAAAAATATGTCGGCGAATTTCCTGGTCGCGCGCGTGCCCCTAGTTCAAAATAGTAGGCCTACTCGCACTGTCTCAAAAATGGTCGCAAAATGCGAGCATTTGGTCGCAGCCTGGAGCCCTGCAGCTTTGCACACCATCATCACTTGCAAGCAGCTTTGAGTAATCGGACCTCTCGTTTGTCAGAAAAACTTTAAGTTCCTCTCGCAGCTCATACACACAGGCCAGCACTTTGCCGCGCGACAGCCACCGGACCATTAAGACGTTATGTTCCGCTCCCATTTCCTCACACAAAGACACCCGAGAATGGTTAATTAGGTGATATTAAATAATTTCCCATGGCACACCTGACGATCTCTCACGGCACACTAGTGTGCCGCGGCACACTGGTTGAAAACATAGATAGTAAATAATATGGATGTAGCATCCGGGCTGAGTTATTCACACAGCATCCAATACTCCTGGTTTGTGCGCGTCGCCATTTTGTGAGGGGGAGGGAGATAGCTGACGTAACTCCAAGGCAAAGTGAGGGAGAACGGGCGGAGAGCTGTCACTCAAGAGCTCGCGCAAATACATTTTAACCTCCGATAAAATAAAAACTATCGTGGTCCTAAAAAATTCACCCCCTTCAGTGTTGTCATGGAGATATGACCTAAACATACAGACTAACATGGTTTTGTGGCCCAGGCTGTAAATAGGTTTAATAAGACTTTGAAAACGGCCTGTCTAACAAGTGAGTCAAAGAAAAACTGCTCGGTCTTGACACCACACCCTAGTGGCACTTCCGGTTACTACAGTTGTGGTCACTTCCTTATTGGATGCTGGTAAAAATCGCTGAGGTTGGGGCTTGGTTGAAAATCACTGCTTTAAGCTTGTAACACACCGAAATGGCCCCCTGCGGCGGTTGGCCGCGTGAACGCAGGAGGCTCGCCGCTTGGTCATATTGGGCCATATTAACCGCGGCCGCCACATCGAAGGCGGCGGTTGGCCGCGTGAACGCAAGAGGCTCACCGCTTGATCATATTGGGCCATATATTCCTGACGCCGACGCCGAGATCAGACCCGTCACACGTACAGTGCAACAACAACAACATGGTCCAGCTGTGCCAAAAAATACAGATGTAGGTACACTGTGTACAGCGGCAGTCATGTCACAAATATCATTAAAACAGCATGAAGACACACCCTGATCGCAAATACACACACATTACACATTAAAGGTCACATATTATGCTAAATGCACTTTTTAAATGTGTTCCAACATATCCATGGGTCCACGGTGTGCCCAGAGACTGCCAAAATATAAAAAAAAATAACAATCTCTCATTTTCTCACTCTCCCCCTTTCTGAAACCCCCACCCCTCCCCCCCAATATACTCGAGTCAGAATTCTCGCCGACTCTTGCGTAATATTCGGCACAGCCACATCCCCATATTTTCTTTATATGTCCATGCTTCCCCCCCACATTAGCAGTAGTCTATGATAACCCCACCCCCCCATTTCTTATTGGTCCACGGCCCCGAGATCCGATGGAAAATTTTCCGAGTGACAGCCATGTTGCTTTCCCCGCTGAGCGACAAGATGCCCATAGTAGCCTACAGCCTGAATGTTACATACACCAACACAGAATGCTTTTGCTCATACTCCACTAATGTATCTTAACCACAGCAGTCTATGCCTCGTTTTTAATAACACAACGGATAGGAAGCTACTTGTGGGTTTTTTCAAACAGTGAAACTGAAAGAAATGTTTTTATTGGTATTTTTGCCTGACTGGTGTTTAACTATTTAGCTTTGGGACAAGCATTCAGCTTTTGCTCATAAAAACATAATTCTATTACCCACACCAGTCTGGAAATGCCTCGTTTTTAACAGGACAAAGGATTGGAACTTAATAGTGTGGAAGTCAACTTTGAAGATATTTTTTTCACTAATTTTAGTGGTATTTTTAGTTTATTTTATCGTCTTGAGTCTTATTTTTAGCGTTAGCGCCCATGTAGCTTCGGTTTTAGCACCAAGTTTTGCTCATAACACGCTGTTTATATTCCCCACAGCAGTCTGAAAATGACTAGTTTTTAACATGACAAAGGATGGGAAGATATTCCTGTAGAAATCAAACTTTGAAAATACTGTTTTCACTGGTTTTAATCATGTCAGGTCATGTCAAACTGTTCTCAAAGTATGGCTTAGCTCCGGCCGGGTAAACACTGTGTTCGCAGTCATGCAGTGTCTCTCTAGTATCGCGAGAGCACGGCAGAGACGGTGGGAGAGCCCCATGGACATATAAAGAAAGCCCGGCAGAGAGGTGGGAGGGGCCAGCCAGATCGCACAAATATAGGTCATCCTGAGACTAGAGGACAATCAGGGTATAGAGGCTTGCTGCAATAAATGATCTGAACGGGTTTTTCAGCAAACATCTAAAAAAATAAGTATTAGGGACTACATAGACCATATAAAATTGACAGCAAAGTGCATAATATGTGAGCTTTAACAGCAATTCAGCAACATACTAAACACAATAACAACAGCAGTGTGTGCTCAGCTGCAAAAATAAAGGCAGACATCAGCCTACCTGAAAGTGAAAGTGTGCCAGGTCTGGCGGAGGACAACACCGGTGCTTCGCTGTACTATATTGGAATTCCACACGGACACTGCCGTCAAGTTTGGGTTCATATTATCCTTAGTAACAGCACACAGCTGGATGAGTTTCACTATGCTAACCGGCGCTACCTTGGCTAAAGTACAACCAACAGCTAAACAGATGCAAAATACACATATTGGCAGAATGTATTGGAAGCCAAATGTCCTCACTCCACACGCCCACCTCGTCTTGTAGACCACCGGGCAATCTCAACGCTGATTGGCTATCGCGCCGACGCAATCAATATTTTCATCTTCTGCGTTCGCCACATGTTCGCCGCTCGATGACCCGGGCGTGAAACGCCACCGCTTGATGCCGATTCCCGGGTCCACGCGCTAGTGCGTTGACTTTGTATGTAATCTTGGCGCCTGCGGTGGTTTAATAAACAGCTGAGCTGCTTCATCATCTCCGATGGTCACGGACACGGACACGGACACGGACACAGACCTACTAGGACACGGGGCGTCAAAGATTCAACCCCACGGAAACTATGAACTGTAAGTCTTGTTTCTAATGTTTTTAAACTCCCATGTTAGTCGGCATAATAATTTCAATGATGAAAAGCAACGTGTGGTAATTTATTGTAAGGCAGCAGCTAACCCACTAGCTAACAGGTCAAAACGGCTAATGTTTGTTAGCATCCTTTTTTGTAAGACGGGCCATTTTATAAGGCATAATGCAATATTTTGCATGGTTATAATTAACTGTTAACCTCAAATACGAAGGCTGACCAATGACTCCTTCCGTTAATCAGTTTAAACAATACTGGCGCTAGCCGGGGACATTGAGTCAGCAAAATATATTGATATACTCATGATGCTAAAATAAAAATCAGACACGCTGTGGCTGTATGTCTGCTTTGCTGGGACATTAGCACCATCATATCATACTAGTTTTACATCAGGATGTAATGTTAGCATGTGTTGACCCTTTATAGAGCATTTGCTGCCTTGGTAGTGGCTAATCAAGATCCAAATAAATAAATGTGAGCACGTATTCCCCCTGCACGTCAACAGACATGTTGACATGTTGCTGTTTCTGAATACAGACCCGTAGATAAGTTGCCCAGATGAGAAAAATATGTTATAAACAAGTGTGCAGCAGCTCCATCATGTGTGATCATAATTTATATCTGCTTGTTCAGCCCGAAAAACATCTACAAAGCGTTTTCAAAAATTACTAACAAGAGGATAACCCCCATGAAGAGAATCATGTTAACTTTGACCAATCAGAAATCATATACCCCAGCTTTAAGCGTTAAACGTATGTATTTGCATTGCAAAAAGAAAATGGTGAAGTTTGGAATATTTTTGGTTCAGACAAATATTTAACTGAATATTAGATGTTCTTTACAAAGTGTTCACACCTTGGATTTTTTTATAAGCCAATAGCCATAACATGACATTATGAAAAAAAATTATGCGCCATATATAATGTAATCTATTTGTCCCCTGTGGTGTATTACGGTATAACACATTCTGGAATATGGTTTAATCAAGTAAGAATATTATACTGAATAACATATCTCTATAAGTCGAAAGGCCTCTTCCTCATGTGTGTGCAGCAGAGGTGGGCAGAGTAGCCAAAAAATTTACCCAAGTAAAAGTAAGTTACTTTAAGATTATAATTACTCAAGTAGAAGTAAAAGTACTCATAAAAATTATTACTCGAGTAAGAGTAAAAAAGTATGCAGTGAAAAGACTACTCAAGTACTCAAGAGTACAAGTAGGCCTACTGAATGACTCCAGATTTATTTTTGAAATATACAGAGCAACACAAACGGTACAGAATAGACACGAACATAATATAAAACAGCAATGTTCAAATAAAGATATGTTAAATAACATCATTTTAAATAAAACAATAAATAAGGTATTTAAAAATCAAATGAATAACCCTTGAACTCAAACAATAATACATTAATTATCTGCCAAATTAAATACATCACCCTTCAAATAAAATGATAATAAATTAGGCTTGTCAAAAATTATATTAATTAAAACCAATACACTTATAACACTGTTGCAATTGTTTTGCACATACACATTTTAAAACAAATTCCTACAATATGTCACTGGCCCTGAGAAAATTATCTAGGTTGTGTTTAGCCCCAAAAATATAAAACACAAAATTAAACTTCGTTACACATCAAAACCTGCTGGCACACTCACTTAACGTATAGTGGCTGAACAAAGAGACCACTCTCAGACTCTCACACAGCCAGACTGGGGCATGCGAAGTGGGTAGGCTACAGGGAGAACAGGACATGTGTCAAAAAAGAACAGTTTCTCTGTAATTGCGAGTGTGTGGGAGTCTGTGTTATATGCGTTTAACCTACATGGCACGGCCACGGACACAACATCGGTGCAGAACCGCAGCCTTTAAAAAAGTCCGCGGACATTGTTGAGCCCATGGTTGAGCCCTATGACAACATGACAACATGACAACACTTGTCATGTGACTGAAGTGGCTGCATTTGATTGGCAAGCTTTTGTAATGTGGTTTTTATTGGTTGAAATAGTCACGTGATAGAGATGTTGGCTGAAGACGTCCCCGGGGAGAGAAATCATGAGAGAAATAGCTCTCGCATGTAATAAATAAAATATATAAAAAAATAAGGTAACGACCGTCACGTAGCCAAATGGAACGGCGTAAAAGTACCGTTCTTTCTTCAAATATTTACTCAAGTAAAAGTAAAAGTATGTTGCAATAAAACTACTCCTAAAATTACAATTTATTCAAAAAGTTACTCAAGTATTTGTAACGGAGTAAATGTAGCGCGTTACGACCCACCTCTGGTGTGCAGTTGGAGCAAGCACCAACCTCAGTGATTTTTACCGGCATCCAATAAGGAAGTGACCACAACTGTAGTAACCCGGAAGTGCCACTGGGGGCTGGAGGCAGAAGACAGCCATTTCTGATTGACTCCAATGTTAAACATGCCGTTTTCACAGCATTATTAAACCTATTTCAGGCTTGGATTAAAAAAACATTCTAGTCTGTATGTTTAGGTCATATCCCAATGACAACACTGAAGGGGGGTGAATTTTTTGGGACCACGCTAATTTTTATTCTTTTGGAAGTTAAAATGTATTGGCGCGATCTCTTGAGTGACAGCTCTCCGCCCGTTGTTCTTCACTTTGCCTCGGAGGTATACGTCAGCTATCTCCCTCCCCCCGACGTGAGGCACAGTAAAAATCTCACAAAATGGCGACGCGCACAAACCAGGATTATTGGATACCGTTTGAATAACTGAGGTCAGCCCGGATGCTGCATCCATATTATTTACTATCTATGATTTGGAGTCAGGAAATGTAGATTGTTTAGGTTAAAAGTCCCTATCTTTCAGCAAGACCCCAGTCATGCAAGAGTCAGGGGCTTTCGACGCACAGGAATGCATCCTTTTACAAGTCAAAATTAGAGACACATCAGGATTGTATTTACACAATCGCAGAAAAGCATAAATAACTAATGGTTAATTTAAGTGAGCTGTCCAGCATTATTTCTGCAAGGAGCAGGGCCAGACATCCTGGCGACATGCCTTACAGGTCAGTGAGATGAAGCTTTAAACATAGTATGACAAAGGTGTTGGAAAAGTAGGCCGTGTCCAGAATTCACCAATCAGGATGATTAAGGGAAGATCTTAGAGAGAAAGACTGACCAACCAGGACACCACATTTTGGGGTTTAAAAAGGACACACACATGCAGAGAAGGGAGGTGTGATATGGAATTGGAGAAACTAGGTTGGCCGACCTGGTCTGATGCAGGCTTGAGTTCTTTGTCTTAAATAAAGTCAGATTTATCCACCTCAACTCATCCTATCTCAGCAGATTCTTCTATCTTTCTAACTACCACTTTTTTGAATGGAAACCAGCCCATAAACTTCACCCCCTTTTCTCCAGAAACATGTATAAAGGAGAAAGCTGTGGATTCTGTTAAACAGAAGACAAAATCATTTCCATGTCCCTCATGTAAAGTGTGCTTTTCCACATCGGCTACTTTAAGAAAGCACAAACTAGAAAAACATGCTAAATTCTCAGAACCAATCTTCATGGTAGACAACGCAAAAGGCATTTTAATTACTGCAAAGGACAAATCAGGACCACGTTCAATTGTAAATATCTGCAAGTCCTTTAGCAATCAAGTTATAGATTGTGGAGTAGCGGGCTGCAGAGAATTTATGACAATGGCTACAGGCAGGGAATGTTTCCACCTTGAAAGGGTGAAATACTTCAAGCCCCATGAACCACCTCCATTGCTCAAGACTCCTTCCATTCGGGAGATGTTCGACAAGGGTTTGATTTCTGGATCAGCCAGAGACGAATGCACAAAGTTAAATGACAAGGCCAAACAAGAGGGAACTGTTGGTGTATTTCCAGTATGTTACGATGAACACAGCTACTCTGGTCTAATAGTCTAATAGTCAACTTCTCAGTATACACAGGTAAACTAGACGGATGGTGTACTTTTGGCAGGACAAGAGTCACATTGGACACCAGAACCGGAAAATGGACTTGTTGCTGCAGATGTACAAACGTGTATGTTTACATCCTTTTGTCAATGTGCTGGACCTATCAGGAAAGACGGCATCTGTTACAAGAGAGTGAAAAAGATATGGGCTGCAGCAGCAGTGACACAGATGACAATTTATACGGCGAAGCCATGGAGCCATCCAAGGGGCGTAAAAGGCAAGAACACATCAGTTCAGTTCAAATCAAAAAGATGGTTGAGTACATGTGGCGTACAAAAATAATTCCTCCCACACTCCCAGAGGAGCTACAGAACACTGCACCAATTGTCCCTTAAAGGCTCACTCCAGAGGGATGTGTCCCTACTGTGCAGGTCCTACGCCACCTGATCTACATATTGGAGGAGAAACTTGTTACCAAAAAGGGAACAATATATGGGATACTTGCAGTTCACAAAGGTTTGCCTGCTTAAATTGTTGTTTTGGATTTATTTTGTTCTATTTTCTGTCTCTGTCTTGTCTTGGTGGTGTCCCTGTGTTTCCTGTTTTAGTTTGGTATGTCTGTCTTGTTTCTCCCCATGTCCTGTCAAGTTTCCCTCCTGTTTGATTACTGGCCCCGCCCTGATGTGTTACACCTGTGTCTCGTTGTGTCTAGTATATATACCCCTTGTCCTTTGTTCTTTGTCCTTGCATTATGGTTTGTTGTGTACCTGTTGGTGAGTCTTGTCCTGGGTTTTTCCCGTGTTCCCTGTGCCTTGCCTTGTTGCCTTTTTTTCTTTAAAAGTCTGCATTTGGGGCTTCCGGTTCAGCATGTGTAGAAGAAGGACGTGTTGCGCCGGGGCTCCCAAGCGTTCACTGCTTTTTTATATATCACAGTCAGCACCACACACTACTCGAAAGCCGTTTTTTTGCTTGGTTGTTGCGACCACTGACTGTTTGGTGATGATGGGCCACAGCAGCCAGAAGGGAAAAGGGCAGAATTCGCCGGAGAAAGAGGCAGCCACGATGTCGGAATGTCATGGCGGAGTTGATCCCCTGCCGCCAGACCTCGACAAGCTCAGCGCTGTGCTGCTATCCGACCTTAGAACAACCCTTACTACAACCATGAAAATGGTAGTGAGTGAAGCCTTGAGGCCCATTTGCGCTGCCTTAGATGCCGTCAAGTCGACCTCCGACTCGCTCAACCTGAAGATAACCGCCATGGAGACAGCCCTGTCTGACCACAGCAACCGGATCACCGCCCTCGAGCAGACGTGCTCGTTTGCAGTCTGAAAATACACAGCTGATGGCTAAGACCGAAGATTTGGAATCACGGTCACGTCGCAATACTCTACGTGTGATTAGAATTTTAGGACCTTTGTTGTTTAGTTTATATGTGAATGATCTGCCACTTGTATGTCCAGAAGTGGACACACAAGTGTATGCAGATGACACGGTCATCCTCGCACATTGAAAGAACAGATGTGAGCTGGCCGCCAAATTAACAGAAGCAATGCCCAAAGTTTCTGATTGGCTCTCAAAGTCCTGCCTGACACTCAACATCAGTAAAACAGCATGCATGTACTTTTATAATAGGAAAAAAATCTCATGACCTTTGAAAGGTTTGTGTTTCTTGCTGATGTATGTTTAGTTTATAAAATAATGCACGATTTGGCCGCTCCTCCGTTGAATGAGTTTGTGTCACTGCGCTCAGACAATGGAAGGAGAACTAGAACGTCCAACAGAGGGGACTGTGTAGTACAGCACAGATCCACTGAGTTTGGCACATCCGTATTTTCAGTTAGAGCCACAAAGTCTTGGAACTCAGTACCAAGCGAGATAAGAGAGTGGAACACCTTTGCTGGTTTTAAATGTAAGATGAAATCATGGCTGAAATTAACCCAAGCATGTACCCATCAGGCATAGTCTGTTGTCTTAATGTTGTGATGTCCTGTTGTCTTACTGTTGTGATGTTGTTGTTGTGGTGTCCTAATGTTGTGATTTTATTGTTCGTATTGTGTTGTTGTGTTTTACTGTTGTAAAACTGTGTGTTAATGTTTTTATACTTCAGTGTGAGGTTTCCCTTTTGACAGAGATGTTATCCTCTGTTTCCTGCCCAGGGACTACAGATGAAAATGAGCTTATAGCTAACTCTGGTACTGCTAATGAGCTGTGCATTGTCCCTGCTAAATAAACAAGTAAATAAATAAACTTGTTAAGGAAAATTACGCAGAATATGTTTACACTTTTCTTTTGTGTTTAGCCGAGCTTTTGAAACCGTATGGATGCTGAAAGAATGGTCTGTGTCATATCCAGACCAATGGAGACAGAAGGATGGTGTCAACTGTGGTGTGTTCATCCTCACAGTGAGTATTGTATTGTTTTGTTGAGTGAATTTTGACTGACTATTTCTCGAGCTTAAAGTGATTACAAATAGATTATGTAAATTAGGGGTGAGCGGAGACACCATTATCTGTATCTGTTCAACCAACAAAATTATCTGTATCTGTATCCGGATACACAACAAGAAGTGGGTGTGGCGTATACCGGAAGTTTCTTTTACATTAGACTGCATTAAAGGAATACAGTGTTGCCAACTTAGCGATTTTGTTGCTATATTTAGCGACTTTTCAGCCCCCCTGGCGACTTTTTTTTCAAAACAGCGACAAGCGACAAATCTAGCTTTTTTTTCTGGTGTAATTGGTGACTTTTTCGCCGAAGCAAGTATCACTTTTAACGCTTCTCAACGAGCAGCGGGAGCCTCCCGGCCCGTCCCCCGTAACAGAGCACTGACAGACGGCCCGGTCCTCGCGCAGCAGCCCCTCCCAGCTGCGGTCAGAGCAGGAGATACACCTCTCCGCTCGTGTCCCGTTAGCATCACTATTTGCAGTTAGCAGCTTTTCCCACCTCTTCTACAGTCTACGAGTAGTGCAATTCAAAATGTTATGCAGTGCTTTTTTAAACCATGAGCATGTATGATTACTGCTAGACTTAACATTACCACGTTGGTTGTTTATGCGATTGTCACGTTCATAACACTAGAACCTCATCTATTCAAATGTTACTGTATAAAACCCCTGTCTACAAATATGCAAATTATGCGATGACGTCATCTACAAATATGCAAATTAGACGATGACGTCATCTGGCGACTTCTAGCGACTTTTTGGACAGCCAATAGCTACTTTCCTTACTGAAGAGTTGGCAACACTGCGGCCAAAACGCTTGGTTACAGTAGTATATAGCTAGAGTTAGCGTCCGCTAGCTTAACCGTTAGCTTTATGCTAACATTTAGATCTGTGAGTCTGTCCATGACAGCCCCTGTGTGAAAAACAGACTGTGAAACTATGGTGTGTTGGAAACTGAATAGTATTTATTTGTTGTTGACAGTGTGTAGTTATGCAAGCAGTCGTGGTACATGCAGCAGTAGGCCTATTACATCTCCAGTATAATGTACAATATAATAGACAGGAATACTGTAAATTGCTGATGTTTGTTTCCTGTCCATTATATTTCAAAAAGCACACAGTAGCCTATCACTCAGAACTCGTTGCTTCGGCTATACTGAACTTATGATCGGACTGTTTCACAATGCTACTGTAAAACCTTGTGATTGTTTTGTTCTTTCCGACTAAAGCTTGGCTCTGCAATCTCAAAATGATCTGTCTGTGTCTCTCTGTGTGTTTGTGTGGGTGATTGTGTGTGTCTGTGTGTTTGTGTCCAGTGTTTTAGACACCAAAGAACCTCATGTAGAGTATTGCGTTGCTGGGCAGTTAGACGTCTTAAAAGGAAAATGTGGTGTTGATGATTTTTGGCTTTTCTTTGTTTCTGCGTCCCCATGTTCTGAACAATGTGTGCAAACCCCGACAGTGAACCAAAGGACGACAACTTTCTCAAAAAGATCGTAAAAAATAAAGACCCAACTGAATTCTGCATAACCAAACCGAAAAATACCAGAAAAAGCAGCCAGTTCAGAAACAGGAAAAGCAGCCAGGTCAGAAACAAAAGCAGTAGCAGACGGTGTAATAATTATTCAAGGGACTGATGTGGATTCCAGTTCTAACAAATCTACAGACACTGATACTGTTCTGTTAATGTTAAAGCTAAATGCTAGCTGCTCTGTGAGGCTAATGTTGTATCTTTAACTATAATACTAAAATATTATAATTTGGAAGTAGGCTAATTGTTACACCAATAACAGCGACATAGGAAAACGTTCAATTAATGTTTAAAGCTAATGCAGCAGTGGTTTGATTCGGAACCAATGTTTTATTTAATTCATCCCGCTTTGGGAGGGGAGGGGAATGGGGGGGGGGAACTATATAAAACTAGTCTATTATTATTATTATTATCATTATTATGTCCCTGCAGATTTATTAGACTGGAATCACAGCGTTCCCAAGACCTTTTCTACCGTCTGCTACTCTGGCTGCTTTTCTTGTTTCTGACCTGACCTGGCTGCTTTTCCTGTTTCTGACCTGGCCTGGCTGCTTTTCCTGTTTCTGGCCTGGCCTGGCTGCTTTTCCTGTGTGTGTGTGTGTGTGTGTGTGTGTGTGTGTGTGTGTGTGTGTGTGTGTGTGTGTGTGTGTGTGTGTGTGTGTGTGTGTGTGTGTGTGTGTGTGTGTGTGTGTGTGTGTGTGTGTGTGTGTGTGTGTGTGTGTGTGTGTGTGTGTGTGTGTGTGTGTGTGTGTGTGTGTGTGTGTGTGTGTGTGTGTGTGTGTGTGTGTGTGTGTGTGTGTGTGTGTGTGTGTGTGTGTGTGTGTGTGTGTGTGTGTGTGTGTGTGTGTGTGTGTGTGTGTGTGTGTGTGTGTGTGTGTGTGTGTGTGTGTGTGTGTGTGTGTGTGTGTGTGTGTGTGTGTGTGTGTGTGTGTGTGTGTGTGTGTGTGTGTGTGTGTGTGTGTGTGTGATGGTGAGGGAGTGTCCCAGGTGTCTCTATGCTATAAAGCAGGGGTGTCAAACTCTGGCCCGCGGGCCAAATCTGGCCCGTTTCAATATTTAATCTGGCCCGCGAACCAATTCGGTAATTCCATTAAATTCGGCCCGCAAAAAAAAAAAATATGATTTTTTTTTTTTTTTTTTTCTCATGCGGAGCCTGTGCCATATCCGCACGTCGCACACGCTCCCAACCGTTAGGACACTCGCACAGCTTACCACTAGGAATGTCTGCTGAAAGTTCCACAGCTCAGGATTTTAAGCCATGAATTGATGAACTTGCATTGAAGAAAAGATGTCAGTTTTCTAATGGCTGTAAATAGGCCAATCTATGTGGCTAAATAGCATGCTAATATGATGATTGATTGTGTCAACTATCTAAGGATGAATGCTAACATTATCTGGTTTTTAACTTTTGCCTCAAGTTACAATATAGCTCACTAGCTAACGTTAGATAGCCGCTGATAGCCCACCCCTTTCATTTCCAATGGTGGCTTTGCATTTCATTACCAATGTAAAGTGTCATAAATAGTTAACACTGGTGCTGGGTCATGATTCCTATAAAAAAATAAAATAAAAAAACATGATGTGTTTTGAAAGTGCAGAAAGTTTTGAAAAATCCAAGAGAAAACATATTGTGGCTCAATCCAGAATGCCTGAGAGCCTTACTGCATTATAGTCCTTTATAATTGTTTCACCAGGAACCTGAATGTTGTCTTTTCCTTTAGAAAAATAAAGACATTTCCGCAATAAATTGATGCAGAAAAGGCACAGAAAACAGAAACATCCACCAGAATACAGGAAATTAAGTGTTTGACGCACAAAAATTTCTGGGGGAGCACCCCCATACCCCCCACCTATAATTTGTCCCCCAAAATATGTAAACGAAACCTAGCCTATGCCCCGTATGTACGCAGGTTATATACCTAGATATGTTGTTTGATTTTTGGAATAAAAAGAAGGCATGTCAGTAAGCGACATGTCTGGCCCTTCGTGTGATTATCATGTCGTAATTCGGCCCTTTGTGAAAATGAGTTTGACACCCCTGCTATAAAGCATGTCCCCTTGCACACTGTCTTCGCTCCATCACCTTCCAACACTGAGAGGAAACCTGAAGAGAGAAGGACCGCTCTAGATCACCCAACAGGACAATTCTTTCAACAGACAGGTAAAAGAAACTGACTTTTTACTCACTCTGTAACCAGGTTCTCTGTGTGTGTCTGGTTATAACCTTAGCTACGAGGAACTTAAAAGTATTTCTGAACCAGTCTAATTTTTCCTCTGATGATCATAAATTATATGTGACAGCAAACGAGACCATCAGTGCAAATATTGTTATTTTTACAAGTGTTTTCTTAATGCCTTTGGCATGGGTACGATTGTAATTTTTACTGTAACCTTTGTTTAACTTATTGTTCTGTCTTTTCTGTTGTTCAGACTCAACAGACCCGGTGAGAATCAACCATGAAGGTGAGCACTGTGTTTGACTCTTATTGTTGGTTATGATGTAATCTTTAACAAATAACTTTAATAATTCTGAATAACTTTATTGTATCTCTAAAATGGGTAAACAATGGTGATTCGTTGGCTAAAGGTAGTGAAAGTTAATTATTCTTATACACACCAGAGGGGTATACTACTGCTGAATTTAAGCTCAAACTCTGGAACAAAAACTGGTCTGAGCAGGTTAGCCGTGCAGCCTCTGTTACCACAGTGATCTAGCCAGGTAGAAAGAGAGCCACCTTTCGTGATACTGAAAACTCTGGCTTCAGACTCAACAGACCTCGCTCAGCCCTTAATCTCGCTTCGTAGTATACCCCTCTGTTCTGACTGTGTGTTAATGCTCTGTATGACGGTGGTGTTAAACAGTTCATCCTGTTTTCAGATGTCTGTGTGCTGGATGGCTGTGATGCTGGTTCTCTTCTTGTGGACTCCAGACCGTGGACTCTGCGGCCCTGAATCCAGGTCCAGACAACGTCTATGACGAGCCTTTGGACAGCGGCTTGGAAGCGCCTCTGGGCGCGGACGCTGGCGCGCGCCCTCCCTGTCTGTGTCTTCGTTGTCCGTGTCCCCCTCTCCGTCATTTTTAACAGAACAGTATCAGTGTCTCTGTAGATCTGTTAGAACTGGAATCCACAGCAGTCCCTTGAACCCTCTGTCACTGAGATAAAAAAATAAAATGCTTCACGCTTAAAATGCAATATTTTCTTTTGCTTCAACAAATTTGTATCTTCATGAAAAAATTGTAATAGAAATAGAAATGCATGTGATATCTTTAAGTTAACATGTTTACCCTATTCCCCTGTGTCTCGCCTTAAAATAACTTTCTATCAGTCATAATGACAGTCTTGAACATGAAAAAAGCATGAAAGCATTTTTTGGGGACTTTCCTGAGCTCCTGTACCAGTTTCTGGGGTGGGGGTGCGACCAGTTTGTAAACGCTGCCATACTGAGAAATACAGAGAGAGTTTTGTGGAGCTGATAGGCTTAATCAACTTTGTGTCAACTTGTTTTTTTTTTGCGATTTACTTGACTGTAACCGGCATTCATTCCATGTGAAAAAAGTTACGCTCTATAGCTTTAAGAACAATGCTATTCAAATGAAAGACGTGTAATGTAATTTGGACGTAGCCTGGCACTGCCCTCCTACCTACTTTCGCTCAATTTTCATTTCCCTTCAGTAGTCAGTCTGGGTCTGCGGTATATTAGTGGGTTCTCCAGCCAGATTTTTACCTGTCCAATCAGCGAACAGAGGGAGTGGCTGAGAACAATAACGTTGAGGTCGTGCGCCAGTTTCAGTTGTAGTCAGAAGCCGGCGCCTGTCCAAACATTATGCGATTGGTTGGCAGATCCAGAGTGGCACTGGGCAGATCCAATAGTTTTAACCTTCAACAGACACCCGCCTTCAAGTGAGTGAACGTTTGTCAATAGAGCGATTCCAGACCTTCTGTACAAATGAAATTAAGTACGATGGTCTGCTAGGACATCACAGGCTAGTGATGTAATATGGATATTCTTAAACAAAGAAAAATAATGAAAAACACCTTTAGAAGTGGCCTATTGACACACACACACTGTCCTACCTGACATTCTTAAACATAGAAAAAAGAATGATAGAGTCAAGAGATATTGGTGTGTTCTAGGCTATTTAACATTTTCTAATTCAAACATTAATGAAAAATTTGTAATGGAAATATAGAATGCGTGATGATATCTATTAGTTAACATTTTTACCCTACTCACCTGAAATATTGTTTATGTTTATTTATCTTATTCTTTTCTATATATTTTTTTATCGTTCCTGTTGCACCATGGGCCAGAGATAAACGCCATTTAGATTCTGATGTATGTCTGGCATATATCAGAACTGACAATAAAAGAACTTTGACTTTGAAGGGCCTTAAGAGGTTTATGAAATAATAAAAAGTGAAAAAAGTATTGATGTATGTTGATTTTAAAGCAGTGTTTGTGAGTGTGGACATTTTTGCCACAAAGGGGTACAGATGTATTTTTTTTTTAAGTGGGGCACAAGGGTTAAAATAACTTTCCAACAGGGTTGAGAGGTGCTATTCAAATTAATGAATGTTATAATAGCAGTCTTGAACATGAAAAAAAAAAGCATTTCTTGGGCTCTTTTTGGGGATTTTTCTGAGCTCCTGCACCAGTGTCAGGGGGGGGAGGGAGAGGGACAACAGTTTGTAAACGCTGCCATACTGAGAAATACAATGAGAGTTTTGTGGAGCTGATAAGCTTACTCAACTTTGTGTCAACTCATTTGGCGATGGTTTGAATGTATGTACTTCATACGAAAAAAGTTACGCACTATAGCTTTAAGAACAATGCTATTCAAATAAAGACATGTATTGTAATATTGACATTCTTAAACATAGACAAAGAATGAAAGAGTCCAGACGTATTGGTGTGTTTTGTTTTTATTGGTGATAACTGGTTTGTCAGGACAGCTACTGTGTGTAATCTACCAACACGCGGAAGAGGCCAGGTTGTGGTCATTAAACAGGTTTTACTGAAAAAACCCTTAAAAGTGGCCTATTGACACACACACACACACACATTCTCATGCAAACACCTACACCAAAATTATTTGGTCATCTATATATAATTCTTTATTTCAGACCCAGGGGGATCCATATCAATACAAACAACATAAATAAATACACAAACACAGAGTAAAAAATACACAGCCTTTCACAATATTCAGTGCCAAGCATACAGACATGATCGCCAATGCTTCCACAGTCTGGAAGAAAATCTGACCGAACTGCATAGAGGGTTGGCCAAAACTGCAATTAAGGTATTTTCAGACTCAGATGCCCTACACATGAATCCATACATCAGGCCACGTAACACAGCAGAGCAGGTAGGGAGCCCAGCACTTACAAACATTTGGCTTGCACTGGAGCTTCTTGGAGCTCTCAGCAGTAGCCTCATGCTATCATTATAGGCCACTGTAAGCTTTCTAATGCTGCCTTGTTTATAACAACACTACATGTGGGCAGTATACAGCGGCGTACAATACGCTCTAAAGAGTGAGATTTTGACAGGTACAGAGCACATACTAAATTTACGGCAGAGCATGTTCGCTTGTGCATACAGCTTCCGACGCTGCCTATAGATATCCTTGTCATCAGACAGGTCATTAGACATAATATGGCCCAAGTATGTAATTTCACCACACACACTGAGTGCAGTGCCAGACAGATAGAAGTCAGGGAAGGTTGACTGTCTGTCTCCTCTGCTTCTGACAATCATGATCTTACTCTTTTTTGCGTTGTATTTTATGTCAAGATCATCACCATACTGTGTGCATACTCTCAGAAGCTGTTGTAGACCAGCACTATATGGGCTAAAGATGACCAGATCATCTGCGTACATAAGGTGGTTAATGAGTGAGTCCCCAATCCTACAGCCTGTACCAGATGCATTTAAAATCAAAGACAAGTCATTCATATACATATTACATAGACATATTGTGTTATCTGGCTCAGAGAGGGACCAGTCACTAATACCTCTCAGCCCCAGGGCCTAATGTCAGGTTAAGGCGGGTCGCACACACCTACTGCCCTGCCCTGCCCCACCAGCGAGCTAACACATAAATGAATTGAGTCAAGAGTGTACTGTTTGACCCCTAAGCCTCAGTTGCCAAGCTATAACTTGCATTTATTTGTTTCTGTTGTGAAGTAGCCTCTCTCATACAGCGCCACACCTTCCGAAATCTGTCTCTTTAATTCACAATTATCACAAGTAGCCTAGGTCAATCACATACAAATATAAACTCTTATAAATAAAACACAAAAAGTACCACCACATTAAAATAAACAGCTCATTTTAAAAAGTGAGGTGAAAGACATTAATGTCTGACACATAAGGTGACAGTTTCCATTCTAGATCCTGATTGATTTATTACCAGATCCCTTGTCCTCTAGTGATCACAGTTTTAATTATTATATAATTTCTATATTCATATTAGGCTATTGAACGATCGATGCTCGTCTGTGACTTTGTGATCACGCAAGTGAATAGTAACGATTGCGTGCAGCCGCAGAATTACATTTCAACCTGACATAAATAGCCCATGTTCAGTGTCACAGACGTTAAAAAACTCCTGTTAATAAATAAATAAATAATGAGATACATACAATACAATAGGTTTATTCATCTGAATGTAGAGCATGTCACGATGTGTAAGGTGGCCGCATATGAACGGCACGAGGGCTGAGAACTACGCTACTCATCAGATAAATGATCGGTCAAACGTAAAATCATCAGGAAATGATAAAAACATCCCGATGGAGATTTCTATGGAGTGATTTTGCTTTAAACTGTACAGGGTCGCGTTGTGGCAGTGACACTCTTTCTTCAGTCGGAGCTGCAGCGTAAAGTGAAAACAAACTCAGAGTAGGTTACAATTCTGACCAATGAAATGAGTTTGGGGCGTGGCCCCATCGTGTTTCCGGTGGAGGTCCGTTTCTCCATGGGTCTGCAAATAGGTACTCTTGTAAAAATCGCTGAGGTTAGGACTTGATGGTTGCACAAGGACTGTGCCAATTACGAGCCAAGTCAGGCAGACATTTTCACTTGTGGGTGTGACCTGCCTGACCCATACTCATTCAGCAGGTTTGACCTACTGAGTCATTACCCTTCCTTATTTTGGCATATTAATATTAAGAGAATTGGATAATGCATATATGAATGTGTTTTTTGTTTGTTTTTCCACAAAGATGAGACGTTGTATTATAGCCTACATTGTGTTTTTTATTTACTTGCAGTACTTTGACACACCTCGAGAGCAAAGGAGTTGAAGGCCTTATTTCAAAAGACAGAATAGTGGTTTATATTGTTTATTTTCTTGTTCATATCAATAATGCACCAAACTGTGTTCTCAACTGAATGTCATACTGATATAGCCTGGTCCAACCAGACCATTGTACTTCATTTCATTTGTACAGAAGGTCTGGAAGTGCTGTAATTGGCAAACGTTCACTCACTTGGAGGCGGGTGTCTGTCGAAGTTTAAAACTATTGGATCTGCCCAGTGCCACTCTGGATTAGCCAACCAATCGCATCACGTTTGGTCGTCACGTGTGTCATGAGCCGGCTTTTGACGGTGCGTTCCAGTTGGACAGGGAACTCGGAAATTTCCGACTTCACTACATATTGTAAGGCAAGGCAAGGCAAGTTTATTTATATAGCACAATTCAGACACAAGGCCACTCAAAGTGCTTTACAGGGGCAAGGTTAGAATACATAAAACACATTATAAAACATTTAAACGCGAATAAAATAAGCAAATAAAATAAAAATTGCAGGTTAAAATGGAGACACATTATAAAACATTTAAAAGCTAATAAAAGAAGCAAATAAAATAAAAATTGCAGGTTAAAATGGAAACAAAAAAGTCTTCAGACTCGATTTAAAAGAACTGAGAGTTGCAGCTGACCTCAAGTTTTCTGGGAGTTTGTTCCAGATTTTTGGTGCATAATAACTAAAAGCTGCTTCTCCTTGTTTAGTCCTAACTCTAGGGACTGTAAGTAGACCTGTCCCAGACGACCTAAGGGCTCTGGACGGTTCATAACGTATCAGCATATCAGTAATGTATTAGTAGTCTATGAATCTACCGGTACCTGGCAACAGTAACTTGTTAGAGCCTAACGTTTAGTTATTTGGACGAGAAAGGTTTTAGGCGTCCATACTTTCGTGAGCAGATGCACTGGAACACAAGACAGGTCGGAACTCGGAACTACCAAGTCGGAAATCTCCTTCTTCCGAGTATAAAGGAACGCAGCATTCAACTGAAAATGGAGCGCGACTTCGACGTCATCGTTCTCAGCCACTCGCTCTGTTCGCCGATTGGACGATTGTAGATTCTCCGGAGAAAACTGGGAAATGCACTGTACACCCAGACTGACTACTGAAGGGAAAATTAAATTTGGCCGGAAGGAGGCGGGCGGGCGGAGCCAGGCTAATTCCGATAGTCCCTGAAAGAAATGTTGGAAGGTGGAAAGAGGAAATCCATCTGGATGTTCATGTGGAAGAACCCTGGGCGAAACCCTACACTAAAACAGATTCTCAATCAGAGACCATCTGTCTTCAGTGGCAAACATGTAACTTGTTTATGTAACTAAATAATATAATTACTTATTTTAGTGGTCGAAGAGCAATGTCTAGTTTTCTGTACTATATCCAACAGTTTGAAGACCTCATCCAGGTAGTGAAGTCAGCAATATCGTTGGACTACACCGACTTAAGAAACCTTGACTTCATTATTGATGTGATGATGCCAGAGGTATGCATTTTAATATCCCACTTTACTGAACTGACTGACTTTTGGTACTTTTCGCCAATAACTTTTACTTTTTTTTTCTTTCTTTTTTAACACAGGCCACAATTGACATCCTGATGAGGCTGGAGGGCTTCTCCAGGTTCAAGGCAGAAAAATTCATTGGAATATCAATTGACCAATAAAGTGTTAATAAATAAATGGTGGTTGTTGTTTATTAACATCTTTTATTTTGATTTAATGCTGAAGCAAATGTCAAAGTAGGCTGTAGTATATTTTTATTAGGTCCTCCATGGTCGGCCTTATTTCCCACGGGGGAAAAACAGGCATGATATAAGATAAAATGGCAGGCATACTTATAATAAAGAGTAGACAGGCAGAGTGTGCTGTGAAATGTGCGTTGGCAAACCGGTGGTATTTATAAAATAATTCTTTGCGGAGAAGTGTGCGTATTCCCACGACAACTTTTGACCATGCGTAGAGCTTCCGCAAGGTTTTCCTGACTCGGGGAATCAGCGACACTCAATGGCAACACCACAAAATAAAGCTCAGTCATCAGAAAAAAACACATCCTTGTGAAATGCTTGGCACCCAATATATTTCATCAATTATATGTGCGTACCTATTGTTGCGAATATAGGCTACTGTTGTCTATGGCATGCAGTAATGATGTAGGTTGATTTACTTATCAAGTAGGTCTATACATATTTTGGTTATATTGTTAAATTGAATCTTATAGTTCTACTCTATAATAATATCATATACGTCGGGAGGTGTGTCCCTGAGTGGCCAGCGGGAGAGCAAATAGTCTATATTTTAGGCTGTGTGTAAAAAGTAGTTTTGTACAAAGTTAAGGCCAAACATATTAATTAAAACTATATATTTCGTTAGATAAAATCATGTTATGAATTTAGCAAATTATTTTATGCATCTCTTTCCCATAACAACTAACCCTGGAAGTTTAAACTAGCCTATAATCTGACGTTGTTGGAAATGTGTTGATCTCATGGAAAGGAAACAATGCTTTGGAATATACTATAGGCTAATGCATTATTTCACTTCTCACAACACATTTTATATAGGCCTACATATGGTCCAACAGGTTCGCTAATACGTGATATTTCATACAGTACAAAGTTGGGCAAAACATCTTAACAAAGACTATAATGACTGTGCCAATCATGATATGTGATCAGCGCGCGCGTTTGTGTTTGTGAGGCAGTTACAGCGACGCATGGCACAGGCTTTCTTCCTTCCCAGTCGCTTTCTTTGCGGCCGGTTGCCTCCCTTTTTTCCTCATGTCAGTCAAAATGCTGTGCTTATGAAGTGCTTTATCATATTCAGGAGCTATTTAGCGCATGGTATATTGTGGGATGAAACTGGGAGGTGAAGTGGGAGGACACCGGGCGGAGATCGTCCGCGCACAATTCACCGCAGGTGGGTATTTATAAAGGGAAGATTGCGTGCAACTGTTTTATAAATCTCAACTTTTTTTTTGCGCAGCACATTCTTGGCTTTGTGCGAACGCAATGTTTTGGGAAGGTTCCTACGCACACCGTTATAAATGAGGCCCCTGGTCATTATTATTTTACAGGATAACTTGGGTCATGGTGGCGACATTGCTAAATAATAAAGTTATACTGTCCTAACCACACAGACAGTACAAACACTGGAAATACCCCCACTATAACACAAACAACCTAAACATGCGCATATGCCATCAATTTAACAATGATCCGCTTCAACATTAAAACTCCCACAATCCTTTGCTCTCACACCAGCGTATTTTCAAAAGCAACTGCTAGTCGCTACAATCTGATTATACTTGGCTAACATCAGGAGCATTCCCTTATTGCTGAATCAAATGTATATATCAAGTATATTTGAATTAGGTCATCCATGGTAGCAGGGCTGTACAGTGCGACAGTTTTGATCGCATTTGCTACTGAAATTGATCACGTGCAATGATGAATACAAATCCATTCGCACTCGTGCGACAGGTTGCTAATAAGGAGAGGCTGTCTTGAAACACAGAGGAGCGCTGCACAACACTGCTTAGAGGGCTCTACATTAACACTCCAAATGGGGGTAAATGTAGATTTAGGCAAGTGAGTTATTGAGTCCACCCTCCACTTTGGCTGGTGAAAGATATGTGTCCTCGGGATCTGTGCTCGTGCAGCGATTCTACCGTATAAAAACTTCACCAACGGTAATTACCGGAAGGAGACGGCACATTACCGCAGCGCGTGTACAAACAGAACATTTCCTGTGCGCCTTCACATTAAAAGCCTGTTACTAGCCAAACGTGAGTTGACTTTTATTTTGAAGCCGGTAAGAACAGGAAGTTAGCGCTTTTTTCTAGCTTGAAAGGCAACTCCTTCAGCTGCAGAGAGCAGTCAACAGTAGCCTAGTCTATTTAAACAAAGTTTTAAATAAGCCACTGAAAAGCTACTCCCAACACATTCACAACAACCTATTTAATTTATCCTAAATTGTACCCATATGTATACTTATTTATTTAATAGGCTATGTTTAATGTTTTAAAGTTTGGTTTTAATTAACAGAAGGACATTATAATAAAAATAATTCTGAATCAGCAAAAAATTGCAATTGGCAGGTTAGATTATTTTGTCTAAATTGCAATTAGTGCACCCCTATTCATTCTTCCATAATCATTACTGCACACACTAGGATATAATATTAATTGAGAATCTCAAATGAGACCAGGATGACATGCTCAAAGGTAATTAGAGCGAAATGCAAGGGTTAAGGTTATGCAAGTTTTCGATCATACTTTGTGTGCTACCAAATTAATTCTTGTGCTACTGATTTTTTTTGCTTGCTAGCACCAGTGCTACCACCTAAAAAAATAAGCGTACAGCCCTGCATGGTAGGCATACTACATGTCTGAATGCAGTTGATCAAGGTTCAAGGTACGAGAGTAGCGTGTGTGAGTGCCGTCAGTGAATGAGTGAGTGAGTGTGCGTGTGTGTGTGTGCGTGTGTGTGTGTGTGTGTGTGTGCGCCCAAGCGAGAGGGTGCAGCATAAGCTAATGTACTGTAAAGTGAGTGATAACCGAAAATAAAGTAACCAGCTTCTCAAGAATCGGTGGGCTCATCATTCCGTCCAGAGCCGGCCCGAGGCATAAGCGAACTAAGCGGTCGCTTAGGGCCCCCGACCGGGGGGCCCCCTCCAAAAAAGATTAAAAATATTTTCTTTTTTTGTGTGTTTGATATTAACATCATATTATGCAAATGTAAGTTATCATACAAAAAAAGGAATAAAATGTTTTGGTCTAGATAATTATTAGCCTAAAAATGTAATCAGTTCATCTGGGAGATAATCCGAAATTATCTGATCATGTCACGTTCACATCCATGCACAGTGTGTATTGAGTTTATTTAAAAACAATTGGAAATGGGGCTGCCCTCAGTTGCCCATGCACTGTGTATAGTCTATAGCCTAGTTCAGCCTCGTCTGTGGAAAAAAAGATACAATAGCTGGACAACAGAGTTCTTCTGCTTGGTTCCTCTCACTGCATTTAAATGCATTCATTATATTTCAGAGAAATATGTCCCGTAAAAGAAAAAGAGCTCCAAGCCCAACCCAGAAGACCCTCCATAATATTTTATTTTAGATTAATATTTTTATGGAAAATCCATGTGTCCTTCAATAGCTTCTAATTCATCCGACCCAGTGTCTCCAAATTCTTTGTTCACACAAAATTTCTCAGATTTAGCCTCTTACTTTTCCTCACAAAGTGCACCAGATTCATGCATTTCACTTTAAAAAGTTTTTAAAAAATCTCCCGGGGGGGCATATCCCCGGACCCCCCTAGGAGGGTCTGAATCTCGGCTGTCTAATATTTTCACACAGCTGCACAGTGGAGGCACTAGCGGAAAACACTGGGTATGTGAATGATATTTAACAAAGATCTATAGTTTCAGCAGCGCTAACATTGGAGAGGGGTCCCCTAATCATATTTTGCTTAGGGCCCCATGAAGGCTTGGGCCGGCTCTGATTCCGTCCAACTACCGGTAAAAGTAAAGGGTGTTACCACCGAAAGAGCATCGGCCTTGGTGCAGGAAAGGTCTAACAACGTGTTCCTCGACTAAAAAAACACTGGTGTATATAAATAAAATATCTGACTTTTTATTTATTTATTTCAACTTCTTCCTCAGTTATGCTATAAACAAATCAGAGAGTGGTATAATAGTGAAATAAATGCAGTGTCGATGAATCTCAAATGGCATAATAAATTAAAAAATAAGTTGGTACACTACATTGTAAATAAAAACAACTTTTAAATTAAAAAGAAAAACATCAGGGCAAAGCAGTAACTTGTAGGGCAAGTTCACGTTAAAAACAGACCTTCTTATATTTCTAATTTATTATTCAGCCATGCAGATTGTTTGTAATGATGTAATTTGTAATGTGACTACTCTAAAAAGAAAATAGTTGAACCAATTTAATTGAATTAGGGCAACCGGTAACACACAATTGAATTAAGTTTATTGAAATAAAGAATGTAAGTTACACTTACACAATTGTTTCAAGTCAGATCAACTTAATAGTTTGTTTGTTTTCAATTCAAAAGTTTGCATTAATCCAACTTATAATTAAGGGACGACAACTTAAAATGTCAGTGTTTTCTGAATCAATTTCTTGTTTAATCCTAAAGTAAAATATTGCCTCCGTAGAACCTAAAAGAAAATAGTTGGACCAACTTAATTGAATTAAGGCAATTGGTAACGCATTTCAGTGTATAACAGTCGGGCAAGCAACATATTTCCCATACACTGTTAGAAATTTCCCTGTAAAAAAACATTAATCAACTGGAAGCAGGGTTGCCATTATATTACTGTTCAATTAACATTATTTTACTGTCACTAAAATTGACAGGATTATACTGTTAATGAACAGTAAATGTGTGTTATGTTGCTGTGTGCACCGTGAGCGAAGGGGATGTTATATTTCATTGGGCAGATGTGTTTCATCCCTATATAAGTTTACTATGTCCCCTATTTGTTAAAATGCTAAACATAGACAGCATCTTCTGTTTGTTACTTCAAGACACTTGTTACAATATATCAAGTTCAATGGAATTATTCATTTATTTTGTAATTTGTCTCCTGAGTTGAACTAGGGATCTGGCTTAAGAGTTCCACAAACCGTTTTGTTATAACCAACAAAATAACGGTTAGTTCACAAAGAGATATTTTATTTAAACAAAATGCATAGTGAGGTAATGGAATGAAACATCCCCTTCACTGAGGGTGCAAATAGCAACATAACAAAGGTTTAGACCAGTGCAAGTCATTGTGGGAAAGGGGGCGTTAGACAGGAAAACCTAATTGAATTGCTTTCATTTGCATAAGAAAATCAAGTCAATGTCAGGTCTATGTAGTACAGTACAATTTCAATTTGATGTAATCCACAAAAGTACGTTGCCATCGCTAAAGCAGAAAACTGAGTCAGACTTATTCAAAACAGTGCGTTAGCCTACTTCAACTTTTCAAAAATATTCTTTTTAGAGTGTAGTGACTAGCCAATTTAAATCAAAACATGGGGAACTGGCCCTTTAAGGTGGAATGTCGACTCATCATAGAATCATTCAGTGGAATCAGAATGCTGCATCATAATGCTTTGATGATGTCACAGTGCACCTGTTTGGAACTTGAAAGGACACAACTGGTGTCATTAACAGAGTTAACATATTACAGTTAGTGTTGTTAAAGAAATAGCCAGGTGTTGTCCCAGCTACATCCAAGACAAATCATCAGTAAAGTACAGTTGTCTCTTCAGGATAGGACAATGTACAAAAACAGATCTCGATGGCCCTTAAGGGGTAAACCCCCTGGGACATTATCTGTTGAAGAGAAGAATGAACAGGGAATCAAACAGAGACAGCAGGATTTTGCCTTCAACATCCAAGATGACATGATTCAGATTGTTCAGACGTTTTCAGACAAGGAAGAGATTGATGAGGACATTCAGAAGCGGTCCTCTGCCTCCATCACAGAAGACTGCTACACCCCCTGCAATGAGGTAACATTAGTGGTACACCTGTTTACTAATACATAATAACAGTAAGACATGCAAACGCAGATGATAATCTGTTTTAAATCACTGGCATTTAGTTTAACTCATCACCACCTCATCGTCTATAAACAAGAGCGCATTAGGGATTTGTTAAAAAAAAGACACAGTATGCCTACATTTCTTCAGTTCTGCAAAAATGAAATATACATGACGTGTTTAAACTACAACAAATTCATAATTAGTTGATCTACCGTATCTGGTTTAGCTTTCCCCATCAAAGTTATGTCGTATTTGTGAGGTAAAAGCATTTTGAAAGGATTGCTCTGCGGGGACACCAAATAAACTCTGAATGTTTAAAGAGTTGATTAAATGTTGTACTGAAATAAATGTCCCATAAGACCAAAAGAACCTGAAGGTCATACAAGTTCTGACTGGTGTCACCTCCATGCATTTGATCATTGGTTATGGTACCCATTTCTTATGAAGTGCATTTAAAGGATTCTGGGCTGTTTATGATTTGTATCAAAATAAACATATTTATGGATGAACGTCCTATATTAACCTTTTCACAAAGTGGTCAACTGTACAATTAAAATACTGCAGACAGAAAACAAACTAATAATTGTTATATGTTTCACAGACAGAAGAATCTGAGCGATCTAAGAAAGCTAATAAGTTGGAGAAATCTAAGAGATCGGAGAAAGCTGCTCGATCGGAGCGATCAAAGAAGGAAGAGCGATTCAGAAGATCTTTGGAGTCCGAGAGATCTGCTGATCTTCAAGAAGCCCTCGAGGAGGAGAGAAAGGCCACAACAGCTCTTCAAGAAGTCCTGAAGGAGGAGAGAAGAGCCAGAGAGGATCTTAAAAAGGCCTTGGAGAAGGAAACATCTTCTAAAGCTCAAACCAAAAGAGCTCTGAAGCAGGAGCAAAGAGAATATGACTCTCTTGCACAGTCTCTGAAGAAGGAGCGAGCTAAAAATGATAGTCTTCTTGATGAACTCGAGGATATGGAGTCACAAGTGGCTGATCTCAAGAAGTCATTAAAAGAGCAGCAGCGGAGGAAATTAAAGCTGAAAAACACAATCGCTCAAATGACAGCTGTTATTGAAGAGGACAAGAAGGTGATTGAGAAGCTCACCAATGACCTGGAGACGTGTAATCAGCAGAGAAAGGAAACAGCAGAGCGTGAAACAATGCACTTTGCTGATATCAAGGCGCTAAAGGAGCGCCTCACTGAGCAGCGGGAGGATGGTCTGAAAAAAGACAATAAAATTCAAGCCCTGCACATACAACACCTACACAATATTCAACACCTAAACAATATTCAAAGAGATATTGAAGCCAAGGACAACATTGTGTCCTCGCTGCAGGAGACGGTGAACCAGTGGGCATCAGAACTCAAGGAGGAACAAACTAAGAACAGTAAACTCCAGAGAGACTATGAGGCTGCTGTCTCCCAGCAGCAGAAGGGATCAGAAGAGCTCCAACATCAGACTCAGCTAAACCAACAACTGGTTTCTGAGAACAAAAGGCTGCAAAGTGAAGTCGTGGCTGCGCTTAAGGACTGGCAA
Source organism: Ammodytes marinus (assembly GCF_949987685.1). Classification (NCBI taxonomy): domain Eukaryota; kingdom Metazoa; phylum Chordata; class Actinopteri; order Uranoscopiformes; family Ammodytidae; genus Ammodytes; species Ammodytes marinus. The sequence continues at coordinate 21,996,912 of NC_137224.1, read as the reverse complement.
CTCAATCAGAAACAGCATGAGAAGGACGGAGAAGCTCGCAGCAAACTGGAAGAGGCCATTAACAAGGAGAAGGAGTGTCTCTCCAGAGCATATCAAAAGATAGGGATGCAAGCGAAAGAGATCTCTGAGAAGACTCTAGATTTGGAAAAGAGCCTGACAGCTGAAAAATACCTCAGGTCTTCCCTCAAAAGAGAGAAGAAGAAGTTTGACCAGATTGTTTCACAGAAGCAGGCAGCACTAGATCCTTTATCAAACTTCAGAAACCAGCTGAGAGAAGCAAATGCGTCCTCAGAGGGTTTGAAGGACAACGTGCAGATGTTACAGAAGGAGAACACAGATATCAAGGATAAACTCCAGTCTGCAGAGAGAGAACATGACAGAATAATGTCTAAACACAGTTCTCTCTCTGAGCGCCACCAAGAGATGATGTCACAGAAAGATGACATCATCTTTGAGAATAAATTCAACATCGCTAAGCTCCAGCGAATGGTAGATGAGCTCAAAGCAGGACAGCCAGAAAGCAGCCAGACGAGACAGGCAGAGCTGGGAGATGCCCCGATACAGGAGAAGACTGGAAGCTCCGAGCTGCAGCAGACAGCTGATCAAATCGCCTCTGCTCTTGAAAAGGAAAAGACCAAGTGTGAGAAGCACCGAGTCGCCCTCGAGCAATCCTTGACCAAGCAGATGGAAACACTGGAGGAGAGGCGGAAACTGTCCGTGGCTCTCCGAAAGGCTGAGGACGACTACTCCAGGCTTCAGCATCAACAGCTGGCACAGACAAACTCTCAATCCAATTTCAAAAGCGACACCGAGTTCAGACTCAAACAGCAGGAGACGGCCATGGATGAGAGCAGCAAGGCTCTGCACCACCTGCAGAGAGAATACACTGATCTAGGGAAGAGGCACAGTGACGTTAGCAGTGACTATCGTGAGCTGCTCAGATCTCACAGTGCCCTCAAGATCAGGTACCAGAGAATCAGCTACGCTGGAGGCCACGCCCAACCAGAATTTAGTCCACCTCGGTTCACAGCAACATGCACCTGAAGGTTATACACTTTCAAGGTGATCGGATAATAATAATACTAATAATGGATTGGATTTATACAGCGCTTTTCTAGGCACTCAAGCGCTTTACAGTGTTCCATGTTCCATTCATTCACACACACACAGTCATACCGATGGCAGAAGTGTGGCTGCCATTTACAACTACGGGCCCTCCAACCACCACAAACATCCAGCAGTCATGCACATTCACACAAGGCAAGTCGGGTGAAGTGTCATGCCCAAGGACACAACAACCATGACACAGGTGGCAGGGCGGGAATTGAACCGCCAATCCTTAAATCTCTGGCTGACCTGCTCTACCACCTGAGCCACAGTTGCCCTGAAATCAGATAATTTACAGTAAATACTCATTCTACAGTTTATCAGCTTAAACGACAGACTGTGGGGTCAATGGGACACTAAAAGAGTGATAGACTCCATCAGATGATTTGCTAACACTTTACCACACGGGTAGGCTACATGAATTACATTTTAGTTAATGCTTAGTTAATGCTATTGACCGTTAGTTAAAAGGTAAAGGGATATTTCAGTATTTCTAAAGCGGGGTTGGTTTCTTAGGCATAGATACAGTCATATGAAAAAGTTTGGGAACCCCTCTCAGCCGGCATTATAATTGACTCTGCTTTCACACAAAAAAGATAAAAGTGGTATGTCTTTCATTTACCAGGAACAGCTAAGTACTGGGATGTTTTCCAAACAAAGATTTTTTGAAAAGCAGTATTTAGTTTTATGAAATTAAATAAAATGTGAAAAACTGGCTGTGCAAAAATATGGGAACCCTTGTGGTCTTGCTGATTTTAATGCATGTAACAGCATGTAAAACTGAGGACTTTAAACACAAAATTGGTTGGATTATGTTGTTAAGCCTTGAACCTCATATAAAGGTCTGTTTAATCATGATAAAAGGTATTTTAGGTGCCTAAATGCAAATTTCACTTCTCTTTGACTCTCTGCAGAAGTGAGACAGAATGTGATCATCAAAACAGCTCCCAAAAGATCTTAAAAACAAAGATTATTCATTGTCATGGTTTAGCGGAAGGCTACAAGAAGCTTTCCCAAAGGTTTCAATTGTCAATTTCTACTGTAAGGAACATTGTCAGGGAAGGAAGGACACAGGCACAGTTGCAGTTAAACCCAGGTCTAGCAGACCAAGAAAAGTACAAGAGCGGCATATGCGGCGGATTGTGAGAATGGTTGCACACAACCCAAAGATCACCTCCAAAGACCTGCAAGAACATCTGGCTGCAGATTGTGTATCTGTACATGGTTCTACAATTCAGTGCAATTTGCACCAAAACATCTGTATGGCCGGGTGATGAGAAGGAAGCCCTTTCTGCGCCCACGCCACAGATACAGTTGCATGGAGTATGCAAAAGCTCATTTAGACAAGCCAGATTCATATTGGAAGAAAATGCTTTGGACTGATGAGACAAAAATTAAGTTATTTGGTCTTTATAAAAAGCAGATGTTTTGGTGCAAATTGCGCTGAATTGTTGAACGATGTACAGCTACACAATCTGCAGCCAGATGTTCTTGCAGGTCTTTGGAGGTAATCTGTGGGTTGTATGCAACCATTCTCACAATCCTCCACCTATGCCGCTCCTGTTTTTTTCTTGGCCTGCCATGCCTGGTTTTAACTGCCACTGTGCCTGTGTCCTTCCATTTCCTGACAACGTTCCGTACAGTCGAAATTGACAATTGAAACCTTTGGGAAAGCTTCTTGTAGCCTTCCCCTAAACCATGACAATGAACAATCTTTGTTTTTCAGATCTTTTGGGAGCTGTTTCGATGATCCCATTCTGTCTCACTTCAGCAGAGAGTCAAAGAGAAGTGCAACTTACATTTAGGCACCTAAAATAAATGTTCTCTTGATTAAACAGACATTTCTATGAGGTTCAAGGCTTAACAACATAATCCAACCAACTTTGTGTTTAAAGTCATCAGTTTTACATGCTGTTACAGGCATTAAAATCAACAAAACCACAAGGGTTCCTATATTTTTGCACAGCCAGTTTTTCACATTTTATTTTATTTCATACAACCAAATACTGCTTTTCAAAAAATCTTTGTTTGGAAAACATCCCAGTACTTAGCTGTTCCTGGTAAATTAAAGACATACCACTTTTATAATTTTTTTGTGAAAGCAGAGTCAATTATAATGCCGGCTGAGAGGGGTTCCCAAACTTTTTCATATGACTGTATGTTACGTTATGGAGATGGCGACCAGTGCAGTCTCTATAAGGAGTTTAGGGGAGATGTTGCTGTAGCAGAAGTCAGCATTTTACTGTTGCAGTCAGACAGGGCCAGAAGAAAAACGTTTTTTTTCTCCACTTATAAATGCTAACCTGAAACCTATTTATTTGTGTAATTGTACGCTAAACTGAGATTTCTTTCCACCGCTCTAGTTTGCCACTAGACAGCTGTATTTTTGTTTTCTCTGGTCAGCACACCTCAGTTTGTGTAGCAATTTCTACATCCAGCTAATATGTGTTGCAATGCAGTGTATAATACTCAGCTACAGCTGGACAAGTAGGACAAAGTCATTGTTTAAAATCATACAGTTGTGAACACAGCTAAATGCTGCCCCCATCTGTCAATGATTCACAACTACAGGTAACGCTGAAAAAACAATCTCTACACTAAAGAGATAACAGAAAGTAAGCAGCTTTTGTAATTTCATGTAAAAAATATTTTCTCTGTCTCTTTAATAATCCACAGTAGCTCTGAGTCAAGCAGCTGATTGGTGGAGTGATACAAACAGCAACTGCTGTCTGGCAGAAACCTAAATCTGTTGAAACAATTCTCAGTTTAGCATGCAGTTGAATGGATATTTAGGTTTTAGGTTAGCATTTATGTACAGCATGCTCAACAGTTATTAACAGTTAGATAATGCTTATAACTAAGCATTAGCTAATTAAGCAGAGCTATTGCAATTAACTATACAGTTCTTAGTTAACTAAATGCTTAGTTATAAGCATTAACTAAGCTGTTATTAACGGTTAGACAAAATAATAATAATCAATAAGCATTAACTATGCACCTACTAACTGTTAATAGCATTAACTAAAAGTGAATTAATGTAGCCTACCCTTATGGTAAAGTCATACTAAATAATCTTATGGAGTCCATTACGCTTTTAGTGTCCCATTGATATCACCCTCTGACTGTAAAGCTGATAAACTGTAGAATGAGTGTCAAAAGTATCTGTTTAACATTTAAAGTAAACTTTTCGTAAAGCGTTACCGATGATTCTGATCGGATAGTGAGTCAAATGTACTCATTTAAACTGCTGTTTCAAACATGGACAAGATAATAAAGATTTAAATAAAATTATTTTGTGGTGTGATTTTTTTCTCTCAAAAGTTCTGGAGTTTATTATTCTCATTTCCGGCTAAATAAATAATTTAATTAGTAGTAGTAATATCATTTGTAGTAGTTGGGACAGTAGAGCAACACTGCTTTGGTTGGGGTTAGAATGAATACTACTATGACTTTGCAGACATTTAAAAAAATAATTGCTGAGAATTGAGCTATCAACTCACACACTTACTTAAAGGCCTACTTCACCGGTTTGAATATGAAGGTGTATTGAATTCTGAGATCCTATGTAGTATAAATGTGCAATTTTTTTTTTAATCGGTTCATCCTTGCCTGAGAAAAGGCAGAAAGAGTGTTTTTTTTAACCCTATATTTCTCTTTCTCGTGACATCACAGAAAGAGAAATATAGGGTTAAAAAAAAACGTACTTTGTAAATATTACTGTGATGTCTTTTACTGTGACATCACAGTAATATTTACAAAGTACGTTTTTTTTTAACCCTATATTTCTCTTTCTGTGATGTCACGAGAAAGAGAAATATAGGGTTAAAAAAAACACTCTTTCTGCCTTTTCTCAGGCTAGGATGAACCGATTTTTTTTTTTTTTGCACATTTATACTACATAGGATCTCAGAATTCAATACACCTTCATATTCAAACCGGTGAAGTAGGCCTTTAACCGGCAAGTCTCACTGCCGGTGCACGTGCAGAGCGACAGATGGGTGAATGTTTAGGCGCCTACAATGGCGGAGCAGGTAAAAATCCTACCCAATGTCTGTTTTGATGTTTTTTATCATGTTTTATCGCACATACGGATCTGAGATGATGCTAGATAACTCGCTGCTTGAAGACCACAGTGCATTATTAATGTGGTGACGTAGGGACGAGGGAGGGGACTGCTAACTGCAGTCACTGACACTTCAGCTTCCTTTAAGCATGGATAGTAGTGACTGAGTGTGCAAGGGAGAGAGAAAGATAGACAGATAGAGGGAGGAAGAGATAGCTTTATTTTGCTTTTTTACTGTGAGCGATCATCACTGGCTTTAGACCGACTCCCGCTGTCACGAGCCGACCAGCTGTTGTTCTGAACAGCTGTTTAGACACGGAGGTGAAAACGAAATTGAAACTTAAAGGTGAAGTAAGCGGTTTATTTATATTAATATAAGTGTAAAATCGCTCTTTATTCATACAGTGATCACTTACATAATGTGCGCGTTTCATAAATCCGATCCCTCAGTCAGCTGCATTGCATCTAATTGGCAAATAAACTTATTGTAGTATCCCGGAATTTTTATCCAATCAGAAGAGAGAACTCTACAATCCGACACTCGTCTCACTCATATATACACTCCATGGTCTCACTGCCGGCGCACGCCAGAGCAACAGATGGGTGAATGTGTATGTGCTTACAATGGCAGAGCAGGTAAAAATCCTTCCCAATTTCTGTTTTGATGGGTTTCATCATGTTTTATCAAACTTATGGATCTGAGATGATGCCAGATAACTTGCTGCTTGAAGACCGCAGTGCATTAATGTGGTGACGTAGGGACGATTGAGGGGACTGCTAACTGCAGTAACTGACAGGAGGTTAGCTAAAAGAACCATTCCGCTTACATCTTCCTTTAAAAAATAGTGCAGCGCTGCATGTCAAGAACAGTGAGATAAACACTTGTGACCACCAGAGGGCGCTGTTGGAGTACATACGATATTTAGACACAAGTTGCCACATCCCCACTTTTAAAAGTATAGGCCTACAAAAATGTATGTACAGCAGTTGAGCTGCATGTATGTTGGCTCGTTGGTCTAGGGCAGGGCTATTCAACCTCCTTAACAAGTGGGCCGAAAAGGAAAACAGCTGGGGGTTCAAGGGTCACACATACTGTAAAACATATAATGTCAATTAATCGCTACAAATAAATCGTACTTAAGGTAGTGTGTTAACTCAATAGATATAGTACTGCTAAATGGAATAAACTTGTCAGACACATTCCTTTCTTCTTCACTTTTAATCGCATCATTATAACAATTGTTGTTCTTACATATTTTGGACACATTCTTATGATTCAACAATGTTGATGGAATCATCACAAAACAGAACTACTGTAATATGAGACAGTTTGAGCCTGTTTCAGTCAGTGAGAGAAATTGCACTGCCTTGATTTTGCTATTTCAGCATAGTGTGGTTTATAAATTGTAAGGGCAATCCTGAGACACTCATGCAGCTTCATATACCAGCCTCATATGTGTAAAACTGATTTACTTCATTTGTTTTATTTATCACACCATGTATTACACACGCGAACCAGATTTGCAGACAACAATTTTCCTCTTTTTTTTGGTCTGCAGGCAACCTCTTGCGGGCCAGAAAAAAAATAAGATGGGCCGTATTTGGCCCACGGACCGCTAGTTGAATAGGCCTGGTCGAGGGTTATGATTCTCGCATAGGGTGCGAGAGGTCCCAGGTTCAAATCCCGAATGAGCCTGCCTTTAACCTCTGGGCTGAGAGTGAAACAATTAGCCAATATCTATGAGAGTAGATAGATATCTGACAAATACATTAGAATGTGTCTCATATCACTATTGCCTATATACGCATTCAATCTTGTGTCACCAATTCCTAGACACAGGTTATTCAAAAATCCAACAAAGTTCACACTTCCAAACTTGTATATACTATCTATGTTCCAAACCAGACTGCTCTTGATTGACCAATATATGTCATGGAATTAAGGGACACAAGGCATTCTCACAAATCAGCCCTGGAGCCTCAAGCAATGTTCTGCTGAAGGGCCCTCCTACATGACCTGTGTTCCATACAAACTATTACCATTGCCACATAGTTGCACTTGACAATCCAATCAATGCGCATGTATTACATTGATTTTTTTTCTATAGAATCCTTAAATAATCAGCTTATTTGGCAATAATACATCCTATCTTATAAGCAAATAGTAACAATTACAAACAATAATGATAGATTTTTGAAATAAAAATGTACAAAATGACTCAAATATTATGCTGATCTTTCACTCTGCTGAATGGTAATTGGTCCAGTCCTCAAAATATTATCCAATAAGCTTTTGACAATGAAATGTAAACAGAAGCCTAAACAAAAGTAGATTTAAGAAACAAGCGTTCCATGTCTGGACCATTTGCAGGCGCTCAATCATTTTGAACCTGCCTATTTGTCTGCCTGTTGTCACTTTTAGTTTTTATAATCTCTTTAATGCCATATATATTTTTTCTTATGTTTTAGCCTATTTAAATGTATTATTCTGGCCCTGTAGAGCACTTTGAATTGCCGTCTTATTTTTCCTTTCTTTTCCGACTTCTTGTGCATCTGTTTTCCAGCATTGTGCTGCAATTTACACCACAGTCACGTCTGTGGGCAGCTTTTATCCAGTAAATATGTTCTATTTTTGTTTGATACTAGAGTATGTATGTCTTGCTGAAAAGTTTAAATAAAGTTAGAAAAAAAATATGATCAGAAGCTCTCTTCTGATTGGCCGACTTCTCTAACGTGCTATCCAGCCAATCAGTGAGCAGTCTGTGAGCGTATATAGTCACTGGAGCGCCGTCCACACGCCATTGTCTTCTCTCGTTAGAATTCAGAAAAATATTCCAATCCCTACAAAATGTCTGGTCGTGGAAAGGGTGCCGGTAAGGTCAGAGCAAAGGCAAAGACCCGCTCCTCTCGTGCCGGGCTCCAGTTCCCCGTGGGTCGTGTCCACAGGCTGCTGAGAAAGGGCAACTATGCTCACCGCGTCGGAGCCGGAGCTCCGGTGTATCTGGCGGCGGTGCTGGAGTACCTGACCGCTGAGATCCTGGAGCTGGCTGGTAACGCTGCCCGCGACAACAAGAAGAGCAGAATCATCCCCCGCCACCTGCAGCTGGCCGTCCGCAACGACGAGGAGCTCAACAAGCTGCTGGGCGGAGTGACCATCGCTCAGGGCGGCGTGCTGCCCAACATCCAGGCGGTGCTGCTGCCCAAGAAGACCGAGAAGGTCTCCAAGAAGTAAACACCAAGGCTGATCCCCCTAAACACAAAGGCTCTTTTAAGAGCCACACACTTCAAACTAAAGATGAAACGCTCCACAATGTAACAATATGTCAGCACTGGTTAAGGGCAGGCTATAAACATACTGAAACAAAGTATCACATATTCTGCTTTACTTCATGCAAACTAGTTTTGGAGGGCAGGTTATTTAATTTCACATCTATTTCTGATCAGAACGACTGGGACATTTATGGATTTCAGAAGTCTAGACTGACTACAATATCAATATTTACCCGAAAATAAATAGGGCCTATTTTAAATAATTCATTTTATAATTGGGAGTTATTTATTACACAAAGGCTCTTTGTAGTTCCTGATGAAGGCTAAATGCACATGTTCACAGCCGTACCAAACATACAAAAGATACAATGATGATGGTCACTACAGTAATACATTACTATTACTAATTATTGTTATGTGTATGGGCTATCAGTATTTATTAAATTGTGCATTATTGTGAATTATTAACATTAAATTATTATTAGTCCCACTGTCTCATCAATGAGAATTGGAGTCACACTATTTAGCAAAGCAGTGGTCGAGGTTCCAGTGTCGTGCCAAACTTACAAGGTTTGTGTGCAGAGGCGAATTTAGCCATTAGGGAAGAGTAGGCAATTACAATGGTTGTTATATACTTGGGCCAATACTACATGAGAATACGTTTACAATACACATGGAATAAATTAGTCTATATTCAGGTCCCTTACAAATATATATATATACACTCAATGTATAACGATTGTGTGTAGGGTGGTCAAACGAAAGATAAACAATCCTTCCACTAATAGGTTACCAGTAAAAAAATAAGGTTGAAGTATGATAAAAAAAAATAATGTGACCCATATGCACCTAGAGATTAACAGGCCTATTGCTACACTGTGCAAAGCTGAATTGAGGACATTTTGCTCCATGGTTGCGTGTATGTGGCTCTTAAAAGAGCCGTTGTTGTTGTTCGTAGAGGTGATCAGTTTAAGCTCTCTCTCCACGGATGCGGCGTGCCAGCTGGATGTCTTTGGGCATGATGGTGACCCTCTTGGCGTGGATGGCGCACAGGTTGGTGTCCTCGAACAGGCCGACCAGGTAAGCCTCGCTGGCCTCCTGCAGAGCCATGACGGCGGAGCTCTGGAAGCGCAGGTCGGTCTTGAAGTCCTGAGCGATCTCCCTCACCAGGCGCTGGAAGGGCAGCTTGCGGATCAGCAGCTCAGTGGACTTCTGGTAGCGACGGATCTCTCTCAGAGCCACGGTACCGGGCCTGTAACGATGGGGCTTCTTCACTCCGCCGGTGGCGGGGGCGCTCTTGCGGGCAGCTTTGGTAGCGAGCTGCTTCCTGGGAGCTTTGCCTCCGGTGGATTTACGGGCGGTCTGCTTGGTTCTGGCCATTTTGGTTTCTCAGTCTTATGAAAGAAAGAATGGAGTCTGCCTGTGAACAGCGGCTTTATAAAGGAACTGCCGGCGCGAGCTCAGCGTTGATTGGTCCAGACAGAGAGAAGCGCGCACTGTACATGATCAACTATTGGACAGAAGAAATTCAAACTGACCACTCCTCCACCACGGCTCAATCCTGCCACCTACTGACAGTAAGGAGTATAACAGGACACACAGTGGACATCTGAACTAGACTGATGTGGAGAATCAAAGTAAAGCCCTCCTCCACAGCGGACACTGTTTGACGTAGAACAGATTATTGTTGCTCTGTTTGATATTGTTTTCATGTTGTTTTCTCATTTTAAATGTAAGGCCTATCATTAGTTCATGTTTAATATTGTTGTTTCTCTTTGTTGTGGCTAAACTATTTATATCTCCTTATAAATTAGTAGGCTTAGTTAATATTATAGTTTACAAAATATACTTATATAGAGGCTACGTAACAATATCAATAGAGCTATTTGTAGACGTATTAGCCTACTTCATGTTTTCTAGTTTTTCCAGTACTTACATTGTGTAGGCTACATGTTGTGTATTGTTCACACTTATTTACTTATTTGATTACTATTGTTAGATTGTTATTGTTAGGCTAAACTTTCTGGTAATATGCTTATACTTTACACATAGGCCTATTGCATTTCTACATATTCTAAATTGGAAGTGTTCCAAACCAGATTGCCCCCTGAAAGTATTTCTGACATTAAATCACCTCATCTAAATGCCCTGTTTATAGTCTCCTTAGAGTCTCAGTGAAGGGTTTAGATTGGGTAACACTTTACAATGAGGTACACACATTTGTAAAGGTTGTTACTGATGTCGTTACATCACTCAAATCCTTCTCAAAATCTATAAAAAACTGGTTACTGACAAATTAAATATGCGTCCATAATCATCTGGGATAGTGTGTTTGTCTTTGTGTTTACTAGTTGTGTTTGTGTGAGTTTGTGCTCCTCGTCTGTATACCCTTGTTTGTGCTTATGTGTTTTTGTCTGCATTCATGCCACTTGTATGCTCCTTGTCTGTGCTTTTTGTCTTTCTTTAAATACTTATGTGTTTTAATCGTGCTATATGTTCATGCACTTTTATCTGTTTCTGTATGCTTCATGTTTTTCACACATCACCAACCTGTTATGTGCTGGAGAAATCATTGTCGTTTTGCTTGTCCGTGCTTCTGTCATTTTGTTTTTGTGCTTATGTGTTGTATTTTTCTTCTTTTAATGTTTCTTTTTTTCTTTCTACCTGCCAGGGACTACAGGTGAAAATTAACCTGCATGGCTAAATCTGGCACATGTACATGTTTATTAATGTGCGCTGTCCCTTTTAAATAAATAAATAAAAAAAAGTAACAAATGAAAAATTAATGAGCTACTATAGACTAGTTATTGAGAAGGCCTAGCTATGATCTACCTGTATAGTTACTACTTACATAGGTAATTGAGTAACTATACTAATAGCCTATAGTAACTTACTACTAGAGATATTGAGTATTATACTATATTAATATAGTAAATAGGGGAGACCAGGGACGTTTGTAACACCATGCATTTCTCCAAACAGAAACAAGCTAGAGTGATGAAATTGACTCTGTATGCTCATATGTACAAAGACGAAACTCACAGAAAACTTTATCATATGTTGTATTTTTAGATAGTGTCCTAATAATAAATCTCTGTATCTTTAATCACTATATTGTCATCTTAAAATCTAAATGTCTAATATGTCAAACTAGAAGCTAAGCTAGTTTACAAGAAAATATATTATTCTAATTATTATTATTATATTATTAAAGTGGTACTAGGACAGTTGTAATATTAGGCCTAATTTAACATGTTAAAAACCTAATACTGTATAGAACATCATTTCTAGGAGTCACTATATTGTTTGGATATTCCATTGTATTTAAATGTTGAATTAGACCTAGTAGTAGTATAGGCCTAGTAGTTGTTTATTATTTAAAAAATGACTAGTTGAAATATTAAGCATATTACTCCTTAATGTCTAGTATTTGATTTGATTATTTAGATACATTGTACAAATTGCAACCATCCCAGTACAGGGTTGTTATAGTGACCATATTGAAATAGTAGTACTACTTATTTATTACTTTAAATAAATATATAATTGTGAAGTAGGCCTAATAGCAGTGTAAATGTTTTTTTCATGTATTAGGAAAATTAGCCTACAAAGTGTAGTTCATCCATTTGCTACTTTGTTCCTACACTTTTATGTTATTGTAAGTGTTACATTGTTTCACGCATAAGCTACAACGAACATAAAGCCTAGTTGTGTTTAAATCATGGTGTAGGAAAATCTCTTTAGTATGATGTGGTGGCTCTTAAAAGAGCCTTTGGTGAGTGATGCTGGATGAAGGAGCACTTTACTTCTTCGCCTTCCTAGCTGCAGTCTTCTTTACTGGAGCTTTCTTCACCGGGGTTTTCTTCACGGGAGCTTTCTTCACAGGGGTCTTCTTCACAGCCTTTTTAGCGGGAGCCTTCTTGGGACTCTTCACTGCGGGCTTCTTGACGGCTTTCTTGGCCGCTGCCTTCTTCGGAGACTTCTTGGCTGCTACTGCTTTCTTTGCTGCTGGTGCCTTCTTCTTTGGGGACTTCTTGACGGCGGGCTTCTTGGCTTTAACGGGGGCTTTCTTCACCACTTTCTTCACTGGTTTGGCGGCTTTGGGCTCCTTCTTGGCGAGCTTGAAAGAGCCGGAGGCCCCGGTCCCTTTAGTCTGGGCCAGAGTCCCGTTGGACACCAGCTTGGTCACGGCGATGTTGATGCGTTTGTTGGCCTTGGCCACATCAACGCCTTCAGCGGCCAGAGCCTTTTTCACCGCAGACAGAGACACTCCCTTGCGCTCCTTGGACGCGGCCACGGCGCTGATGATCTGCTTCGGGAGGGTGGGTCCTTCCTTCTTGGGCTTGGCAGCAGCCTTCTTCTTTGCGGCCTTAGCCGGGGCTTTGACCGGGGCAACTGCTGGAGCTTCTTCTTCTGCCATCTTTACTGTTTGCTGTGTTCGTCTGAATTATTAAAAACTGAGCGCACGAGGCGGGACTTATACAGCACATGAGAACCGTGGAGAGTCAAGCACACAGCCGCTCTGCTGCCCGGCTCAAATGCGGCGACACTTTGTGTTTTCTCCTCCACATTTCAGGGATAAAACTCATACGAGAGAAAGGTTTTACACCATGAATGTTATTCTAGCAGAGAGAAAATCTTTTTCTCTTCAGACTGAGCTCATTTCTAAAGCCATTGAGGCGTTTATTTAACTCCAGGAAGCTTCAAACCTCTCCAATACACCGTCACTTCGAGCAACTCACAGCGACTTTCTTTCACATTTCGTCTCCTAAAGTGGTTTAAAATGATGTGTATTTAATGTTAAATTTGTTTTCCAGTTAGCAGGGACATATGACTAGCGAAGAAAAGTTTAATGGCAATAGTGGCGAGTCTCTTTGGGTTTAAATCAGAGCTGTTTCTGGTGGAAGTAAACACACCGATGCTGCCAGTGACTCGGGCAGTCAGACGGACTCCTGACAATATGGATCCGCCTGGGAAATACTTTGTGTTTCCACCGAATGTTAGAATTAACACGAAGAGACTGGCAACACAACGCATTAAGATAATTATGATCCGATGTCACATTTCAGTAAATAATTTTTTATTTATTCAGCGCTAAATTCATTTCTTTAATCAGCTCCAGTTTGTAGGAGGCGTTCTGTCTGTAGATTTGCTCGACTCCCAGAAGTTAATGCAATATAAAAAACACTTTGATTTCTGTATTAAATACAATTGTAGCCTAATTGTTTTACGTTATTTAGGCCTTTTCAAATACTGTATATTTGTTGATATTGTTGTAATGGCTGATTACAATAAATATAGACTTATTAAACTTTACTATTTACGATAACTACTCAGTCACTTCGATCTGATGGGTTGCCTAGCATGCAAAATATAGAATTAGGCCTTTACATGCACTAGAAAATGGTAAAATCATGCTATTTGTGAGCATATTCAAAAATGGGCAGTTTATGTTGTGATTTAAATGTGTGTTTTCAAAAAATAAATAATAATGATTAATTTAAAATCATGTTGTCAATGTAGTAAAATGGTAAAAATATAGCGCTTTTTAGCCGATTTTCTCAGCCCCAAAGCGCTTTACATTTTGCTTACACACACTCACCCAATACACACACTCATACACCGATGACATTGTATCCTAGTTGCATCATGGCTCATTCAAATCTGCTAAATGATTTATATAGCGAGTAAGTGAAGACAAACTTCATGGTAGACAATTCCAATAGGCTACTTGTGAGTTTGTTATATACAGGTGAAACTCGAAAAATTTGAATATCGTGCAAAAGTTCATTTATTTCAGTAATTCAACTTTAAAGGTGAAAATAATATCTTATACAGACTCATTACATGCAAAGTGAGATATGTGAAGCCTTTATTTGTTATAATTGTGATTATTATGGCTTACAGTTTATAAAAACCCCAAATTCAAAATCTCAGAAAATTTGAATATTACATATAATCAATAAAAAAAAGGTTTTTAAATACAGAAACGTCAGCCCTCTAGAAAGTATAATCATGCATATGTACTAAGTACTTGGTTTGGGCCCCTTTTGCATGAATTCTTGCCTCAATGCGGCGTGGCATGGATGCTATCAGTCTGTGGCACTGCTGAGGTGTTAAGGAAGCCCAGGTTGCTTTGATAGAGGCCTTCAGCTCCTCTGTATTGTTGGGTCTGGTGTGTATCATCTTCCTCTTGACAATAGTGCATAGTTTATCTATTGGGTTCAGGTCAGGAGAGTTGTCTGGCCATTCATGCACAATAATTGGTCAGTCAACCAGTTACCACTGGTTTATGGTACTGTGGGCAGGTGCCAAGTCTAGCTGGAAATGGAAATTGTCATCTCCATAAAGCTTGTCAACAGACAGAAGCATGAAGTGCTCTAAAATCTTCTGGTACATGGCTGTGGTGACTTTGGACTTGATAACACAGTGGACTGACAGCAGCAGATGACATGATACCTCAAATCATCACTGATCCAAATTAATTGTTGCCTTTCATTTGGAAATCAAGGTTCCACAGTCTAGAGGAAGAGTGGAGGGGCACAAAATCCAAGTTGCTTGAAGACAACTGTCAAGTTTCAACAGTCAGTGATGATTTGAGGCACCATGTCATCTGATGGTGTTGGTCCACTGTGTTATCAAGTCCAAAGTCACCACAACTGTCAACCAGGAGATTTTAGAGCACTTCATGCTCCTGTCTGTTGACAAGCTTTATGGGGATGCTGAATTACTTTTTCCAGCAAGACTTGACACCTGTCCACAGTGCCAAAACCACTAGTAACTGGTTGACTGACCATGGTATTACTGTGTTGATTGGCCAGACAACTCTCCTGACCTGAACTCCATGGAGAAACTATGGAGTATTTTTCAAGGGCAAGATGATACACACCAGACCCAACAATACAGACGAGCTGAAGGCCACTATCAAAGCAACCTGGGCTTCCATAACACCTCAGCAGTGCCACAGGCTGATAGCATCCATGCCACGCCATTTAGGCAATAATTTGTTCGAAAGGGGCCCAAACCAAGTACTTAGTACATTTGCATGATTATACTTTCTAGAGGGCTGACGTTTCTGTATTTAAAAACCTTTTTTTTATTGATTTTATGTAATATTCCAATTTTCTGAGATTTTGAATTTGGGGTTTTCCTAAGCTGTAAGCCATAATAATCACAATTATAACAAATAAAGGCTTGGAATATCTTACTTTGAATGTAATGAGTCTATATAATATATTAGTTTCAGCATTTAACTTTTGCACAATATTCTAATTTTTCGAGTTTCACCTGTATTACAATGTAGCCTATGACCAAGTATATGTATAATGACTGCCTAATTGATTGATACATATGTTGTACTAAAGGGCAGCGTATCCTATGGCAAACTGTTCTATAAAAAAAACACTTTTCACACACATTTATTTATTTTTTTATTCGTGTGTGAAAATGGACATGTGTTTTAGAGCTGTTCTTTGTCACTGGTAATAGAACATTATCAAAATGTCTCAACAGTGAGCCACACTGCACTTGTCTATTGATGTTATTTACCTACCAGATAAAATACTAGACAGACGTTATTGAAAGACTAGGAAGGTGTGCTTATAGATTTCAGTAATACATTGTAGCCTTTTGGAGTATAAGAAGGATTCTTAAAAAGGTAATCAAATGACCTGCAGTTTGTTGCAGTGCACCACAATGTGTAGTGTCTAGTGACAGATTAAAATTGACATTCCCTTTTCATACAAAATCCCAGTGTACACTCAATTCTACTGTAGGACAGTCAAAGTGGGCAAAAGTTAATTAGTCAAGACTTTATTATTTAGTGTTAAAAAAAAAAAGTGGTTGCCCGTTATGATTGTGATGTTGTATATCAGCTGGTACACTTTGATAGCCTTGTCATAACTTTGAGAAAGTAGTAACTCTTTGATGATGTGTGTGGCTCTTAAAAGAGCCTTTGTGTCTCTGAATAACGTCAGGGTGATTTACTTGGAGCTGGTGTACTTGGTGACAGCCTTGGTTCCCTCAGACACGGCGTGCTTGGCCAGCTCACCGGGCAGCAGGAGGCGGACGGCGGTCTGGATCTCCCGGGAGGTGATGGTGGAGCGCTTGTTGTAGTGAGCGAGGCGGGAAGCTTCGCCGGCGATACGCTCAAAGATGTCGCTCACAAAGGAGTTCATGATGCCCATCGCCTTGGAGGAGATGCCGGTATCGGGGTGGACCTGCTTCAGGACTTTGTACACGTAGATGGCGTAGCTCTCTTTCCTGGACTTGCGCCTCTTCTTGCCGGTCTTGGTGGCTTTAGACACGGCTTTCTTGGAGCCCTTCTTGGGCGCTTTGACGGTCTCTGCTCCAGGCATGTTCGGATCAGTGAAGGATCAGCTGAATAGAATGCTGTAATGTAGTTGCGAGGCTGCTTTTATATGCTGCCTGATGTAAATGAGAATGTGTCATCCCTCGCACAGGATTGGCTGTTGTGGTGTTCTAGACTGAGCATGCGCAGACAAGATGTACTTGTCCCTATCAGCACATTTAGAAGATTTATCATGAATTTATATATTTGAATTGATTGTGAGTAAAGGAGGCTCATTGAAAGACATGTGGAATGAGTCAAATATGTATCACTTTAAAGGTGCACTCTGCAGTTTCAGAGGAGGGGATGTGTTTACATTTGCAGAGCCTGTTAGTTTATTGTGTTGAATAATTATATCATCAAACATCTCAAATAAATTATTTTTAGGAACCTGGAACCATGTTTGTAAACCAACTGTGAAAACAGTGACTTCAGTGTTGCAGGAATCACATTTTCTCTAGCTCTACACCCTCTTCACCCATGACTGCGTCCCCACCCATCCATCCAACAATAATAAAGTTTGCTGATGACACCACTGTGGTGGGGCTCATTACTGACAACAATGAGTCCCATTACAGGCAGGAGGTCCAATACATGGCAGAGTGGTGTGTGGATAACAACCTGGTCCTAAACACCAACACCACCAAAACACATGAAATCATTGTGGACTTTAGGAGATCCAAGAGGACCATGCAGACCCCAATTACCATAAATGGAGAAGAGGTGGAGAGGGTGGACTCTGTGAAATTCCTGGGGACATACATCACTGATGACCTAACATGGGCTACCAACATATCCAGTCTTGTGAAGAGGGCCCAGAAGAGGCTCTTCTTCCTAAGGAGGCTAAAACAGGCTGGTTTAGCCACACACCTGCTCATTAACTTCTACAGGAGTACAATTGAGAGCATTCTCTGCCAGGGCTGCTGTGTGTGGTTTTCAGGCTGCACAGCGGAGAGCAAGAGGGACTTGGCCAGGGTGGTAAAGTCGGCCAGAAGATCATCGGAGCTGAGCTACCAGACCTGGACTCTGTGTGGGGTGACCGCCTGAAGAGGAAGGCAAGGTCAATAAGTTCTGATATAACCCACCCTGGACACACCTTGTTTGTTCCCCTACCATCGGGGAAGAGGTACCGCACACTGCGGGCCCGCACCACCAGGATGAGGAACAGATTTTTTCCAAGAGCTGTAGCCTCCATCACCCCCCTCCCCTCCCCTCCCCAACCCCCCTAACAAAGTATTAATAACAACACGCACATCTACATTTTTAATCATAATTTTTTATCTTCATATGAATTGCATATATGGCACAATAGGTAGGCTATAGGGATCATTTTAAAATTTTTAAATCTACATATCACTATTTATATATTTATTTTTGAACCATTTTTTGTCATTTGGTCTTTGTTGTTGTGTCATCGTTTTATTTGTCAATTGTCTTGTTTTGTCATTTTTAGATATTGTTGCTGGAGAGTGCCAAACTGAATTTCGTTGTGCTACAATGACAATAAAATCCTTGAATCTTGAATTTTCCTGAGAAAAGTTTGTTTATTCAGAATAGAATAGAAAATGTTTCACTTCTCCGACACAAAGTGATGCAGTGAAAGCAATGAATCCATGTTACAATATAGTTATTCCAATGTTTTTCACAGACTTTATTTAACCAAGAATATTTCCATTAGATAAATCTTTCTAGAGTGGCCTATACTGAACGTTATGGACCATGTGTTGTGTACATAGAGTATATTCAGAGCAGACAGTGTACACTCAATATTGTACATGTTTATATTGCCCATTTTATATAGTTTGGTTTAGCACAATCTAGAATTAGTTTTTGTATTGAATTAACTTGTACTGCAGAGATGTTGAAAGCAGAAATCGCCACATTATATTTTTTCTCAGAATATTTCTCTTTAAACGTAGTGTGTGGCTCTTAAAAGAGCCGTTGGGTTGTTGTTATGATCGGTCCTGTTTAACCTCCGAAGCCGTACAGTGTGCGGCCCTGCCTCTTCAGAGCGTACACCACGTCCATGGCGGTGACGGTCTTCCTCTTGGCGTGCTCGGTGTAGGTGACGGCATCACGGATGACGTTCTCCAGGAACACCTTGAGCACACCGCGGGTCTCCTCGTAGATCAGACCGGAGATTCGCTTCACTCCGCCACGGCGAGCCAGACGGCGGATGGCGGGTTTGGTGATTCCCTGAATGTTATCACGGAGAACTTTACGGTGACGCTTGGCGCCTCCTTTCCCGAGTCCTTTGCCTCCCTTTCCTCGTCCAGACATTTTCGACTTTACAGATGTTCAGCTCCAGAGAGAAGAATGAGTTGAGAGCCGCCTGACTCGGTTTTTAAAGCGGCTCTGCGAACGTGAGAGAGGACAGGGGCGACTCTCCGGTGGGAGGAGCCAAACTCAGCAGCTGTTTTCCCTGATTTTTCATTTTGAGTCCCCTTATTATTATATAGTTTATTCAGACTTTATCAGGCAGGATTTTAAGTCCTTCATGTGCTTTGATATAAAAACACCTTTATTTAATATTGAAATGTTGATCATTGTCATCAGGCCTTTAGCTGCCACTGAGGAAACAGAGGGTTGAACTCTGCTCTGTATTTTATCTGGGGATTTAATGACATGTTCTGCATTTCTTAAGGTCAGTTTAAGTTATTCGTGATGAAGACCAATGAGTTTGTTTTTTGGCTCGTTAAACTGAACTGTTTCTGATGAATTAAGACATGTGTAGTATTAAAATAATGTGACATGTTAGTGATATGTTAGAATGTATTCAATGGTTGCATGACTGACCTGTACAGTGATCTTTAGAACCTTCACAGAGCTGCTGAAGACATTTCATGAGGACATTTTCTTTCAAATCCTCATGGGAGATTTAACGACAGAAAAATCTGATTTATTTGAAATTGTATCATGGATCAAACAGCACCTAGTTTAGAATGTATTCATAAAATGACACGTTGGTCCCCTAGCTTTACATTCTGGACAACATAGTGAACCTTTGAAGATCCTGTAGTCTAACTGATGATACTAATGAATGTCTGTGTCTTGTGCTACACAGGTTGAAGATTTCTTACTGGAATCAGCTTCAGTCTGTAAATATGGAGCTTTACCGTTTTTATTAATTCATTTACTTGATGAAAAAAACATCAAATCAAGCCAAACCAGGACTCCACTTCTCATGGATAGAGTCAAATAATCATGTAATGTTAATAATTCACAATAATGCACTATTTAATAAATATTGATAGCCCATACACATACAAGTAACAATAATTAGTAATAGTAATGTTTTACTGTAGTGACCATCATCATTGTATCTTTTGAATATTTGGTACAGCTGTGAACATGTGCATTTAGCCTTCATCAGGAACTACAAAGAGCCTTTGTGTAATAAATAACTCCCAATTATAAAATGTATTATTTAAAATATTTATTTTCGGGTAAATATTGATATTGTAGTCAGTCTAGACTTCTGAAATCCATAAATGTCCCAGTAGATTTGATCAGAAATAGATGTGAAATTAAATGACATGCCCTCCAAAACTAGTTTGCATGAAGTGAAGCAGAATATTTGATACTTTGTTTCAGTATGTTTATAGCCTGCCCTTAACCTGTGCTGACATATTGTTACATTGTGGAGCGTTTCATCTTTAGTTTGAAGTGTGTGGCTCTTAAAAGAGCCTTTGTGTTTAGGTGGATCAGCCTTGGTGTTTACTTCTTGGAGACCTTCTCGGTCTTCTTGGGCAGCAGCACCGCCTGGATGTTGGGCAGCACGCCGCCCTGAGCGATGGTCACTCCGCCCAGCAGCTTGTTGAGCTCCTCGTCGTTGCGGACGGCCAGCTGCAGGTGACGGGGGATGATCCTGCTCTTCTTGTTGTCGCGGGCAGCGTTACCAGCCAGCTCCAGGATCTCAGCGGTCAGGTACTCCAGCACCGCCGCCAGATACACCGGAGCTCCGGCTCCGACGCGGTGAGCATAGTTGCCCTTTCTCAGCAGCCTGTGGACACGACCCACGGGGAACTGGAGTCCGGCACGAGAGGAGCGGGTCTTTGCCTTTGCTCTGACCTTGCCGGCACCCTTTCCTCGACCAGACATATTTAAGAGTTATAGTTACAACGAAAAATCGAAGAAAATATGCTAACGTAAAGGACTACCCGAGTTTATATATCCACCCTGCTGGACGTTGATTGGCTGGGGAGAACCTAACTGTGCTCGGCCAATCAGAAAAGAGGTCGTGTATTGTCCTATCGGAGTCCTTAAAAGATTTGTTCACAAAATCTAAATTATTTACAGATAGAAGACAGATTTAAAACCCTCCTACTTATTCCTCTTGCTCTTTTGGCTTTATCAGCAGTAAGCATCCACTGATCCATGTGTGGTTCTGATCCATAATCTTTTTCCTTGTGTAGGCCATCCTACCACCCGGATGCCTCCCTTTGCCCTCCTTTGTCCCACATACAGTCACATTTAGTCTGTTTTCTTCTGATTTGCTGATATACATTTACAGTAGGGTAGAGTGGCCTAAGTTGTGCATTTTGGAAGTTGGTCCACCCCTTGTTTCTAGAAAACCGTGGAAGAAATTGGAAATGTGACCTCATATTTAAGAAGAGCCATCCATTTGACTCATCCTGTAAAGAAGGGAGACACAAGGAATAAGATATAAGCACATTTAAGCTCAAAAAACTGTTTTACCTTTCAAAGTAAAATTGCCATGATCAAGGTTTTTTGATTATTGTGTCAATTATAGACAAGTTTGAAAACATTTGACACATGTTTTAGTGCTTTGGTATGCTACATTTTGAGTCTATACAGTTAGCACGATGTCAGCCCTAAACTGCTGCATCATGCTTATTATCCAAAATTCTGGGGATGGGGTGATTTGTGCCAAAGGGCCTGGGTGAGTTATAAGTAAGTAAGTAAAATGTATTTATAAAAGCACATGTATGACAGTTTGCATTGTCCAAAGTGCTGTACATAGTGCATTCAGTAGGTAAACAATGAAGGTAAAATAACAATAACCAAAATAAAAGACGTAAAGCCCATACATCCACATAAACACAGATAGTAGTGCAGAGGTAAGATAGTTAATGGGGAGGAAACACCAGGGTGTACATATGGGTTTTGAGCCTTGATTTAAAGGCAGAAATGTAGGGGAATCACATTTGTCAGGTGGCAGTTGGTTCCACAAGCACGGAGCAACTAGTGCAAAGTACATTTCTGAGAGTTGTGCCAGTGGCATGGCTGTATACGCTGGTCACCAAAAGAAAGTGATTGTCTACAGTAGCTCAGAAGAGAGTGACATCTCAATTCCACTTAACGACACCACTGATGAGAGTTCAGATGGCCAGCAAGATGATGATGGTGACTTTGTCATTGTGAGCTTTGCAGGTAAAACCATTAGATCTGCTAGGCCTTGTTTAAGAAAATTGTCCTTCAATCTTTGTCAACTATTTACTTTAAATAAACCTTAAATAAGTAATTGTCTAATGGATTTGTCTTGCATTACAGTTTATGAGATATATAGCAATGGCACAATTCACCCCATGGTATTCTCTCCAACCGCACAACTTACACCACACCGGGGGCAAGTTGTGCATCAAGACAACTTTTTTTCCAAAAGCTATATTTCTTCAACAGTTTATTCCAGATCCAAAGTTTTTATTGCCAGGGATGCACAACACCCTGAAATATATGTACATATTTGAGTTGGAGACTTTACTGTCAAGGCCTTACTTTAAAGTCACTTTGAGTGAAAAGTTGCACAACTTAGGCCACTCTCCCCTATATTGTTCCGTTTCTTACCTCATCTGCCCTCTCATTCTGCCCTCAGCCCTATATTGCTGAAACCCACAAACGTCTCATTTGCCCTCCTTGGTTTTAAGTACTCAAACAGAATGTCTTGACAGCTAGTTTGGAAAGACCATTTATAGGACTTCAGAAGAGTCGAATCATATTTATATAAAAAATGTGTCCGTCTTATTCCACCACATTATTGGACAGTTGACACTGGCACCCATCTCCACTGTGTATTACAGCCAGTTGGGCAGGTAGTGATGGATAAAGGTAGACCAGCTGAAGAGTTAGTAATCTAAAAAAATATGTTGTCTGGTTGTGACCTCACATGGCATGCATACAAACTCCCAGAAAACTTGAGGTCTGCTGCAACTCTCAGCTCTTTTAAATCAAGTCTGAAGACTTTTCTGTATCAATTTTAACCTGCAATGTTATTGTATATAAATGTTCTATCTCTATTAATTAGCTTTTAAATGTTTTATTTCTATTCATTACATTTTCTAATGTGTATTATGTATTTTAATCTTGCCCCTGTAAAGCACTTTGAATGGCCTTGTGTCTGAATTGTGCTATATAAATAAACTTGCCTTGCATAGAACGGAAGTGAAACAAAAGAGAGCAAGCGCAGAACGTGTACCTGTTAGATGCAGAAGATGTACTTTCACCTAGTTTAATGCCAATGTTCAGATAAAGTGCAGAAAGTGGCAAGTTGTCTTGTAAGGTGTATACGTAGAAATAGATTGTCTGCTAGTGGAAACATTTTACCAAGAAACTGTGTATGCGACCACTGACATGAAACTGCTCGAGGCTTCCTCTTGCTGCAGAGCATACGGAGGCCTGTGTGTGCAAGTGTTAAGTACACAACCCAAAATATATATTTAGTTCAGTAGAGGTTTAATTTTCAACAATATTGTAATAATAATACAAATAATAGTTGTAAAGAGTTTATTTACACAAAATACAAATACATCTCACATAATTCTTCACAAGATTAAAGGGTTAAAAAAAACATACCTCAAAAGGTATAGAAGATTGTAAAAGAAAAGACCATATAAAAAAATATATAGCACAGCCCCAGACTGACTACTGAAGGTATAGGTAGGTGGGCGGTGCCTGGCTAAAGGGCACCATGGAGGTGAACTAGTCCATCTCAGTCCCACCTTTAATGGTAATGCAGCGTGCTGTATGTAACACTCTCATGTTTGGCTTTAACCTGTGGGAGAACACAAGCAAAAATCAAATCAAATAAAGAAAAAGGATGAAACATTTTGATCACGACAATACAGTAGAGAAATGGTCTGATATCTGCCATGTACGGAAAGCCCTAAACGCACATGGAATCATACAATCTTTAATTTGATGTTAATAGCATTTGTATTGTTTTGCAGAGATGACGGGATTATTATAACGGGATAATTATTTTGAGATCACTATCTAATATTTTTTTGCATTGTTCTGCAATGTATTCTTTAAAAAAAAGAATTTGAGACCTGATTCATATGGGTATGAGCGGAGGAAGCTGTCCCGGGTTTGTCCCACTTGTTCACTATACACACCGCACTGTACGTCACTGTACTGTCCTCCTCACCCTATGATGAAGAAACAAAGCCAACGCCACCATTTTGCATTTTGCATTTCTACAGAAAAATGGCTCCTGTGTACTCATGCCTTATTCTATAAAATATAATATTTAATAATACCGATGTTCATAATCATTTACAATAAAGCTACCTCAGTTCTAAATATCATTCATTACCATGTTTATTGACTTTTATTTTTTTCTCGAAACAATGAACAATGAATCAGCATCTTACCACTGTTACAGCTGATGATGCTTTGGTCTGTTCTAAAAAGTAAAACATTTAAAAAATATATAGAAAAACAACTCATTTGACTGATATGTCATTTTGGAATGGAAATGGTGCAAACCTGAGATCAAATATTTGATAAAGCTTACCGCGTGGTTTCAACGTACACCAGACGAATGAGGCCAGCAGTACGATAAAGATAAAGATCAACAGGGCCACAGGCAGGAGGCAAACAGTGTAGAGGGAAACACTGCAACAGGTTCAAGAACACAATGCAAATGCAAAATGAACCAAGCAGAACAGAATGTCCAACAGTGTCAATTCATTTTCATCATCATGGTCATGTTTTCCCCACATTACATTTATCTTATTTTTTTATTTATTTAGCTTAGCTTTTTTCCAAAGCGACTTCCATTAAGTGCATTAAACCATGAAGGTACAAACTCAGAACAACAAGAAAGTACTATAGCTTCAAATAAACCAAACTACAAAGTGCCACATATAAGTGCTACATGGAGATGTATCAAGCGCAATTTTTTTTTGTCATGTTTTTCCCCAAAGTTTTTCCTTCAACACAGTCATTTAACTTTAATGTATGGTCTTCATAAGTCTTATACGTGAACAAAACATATACAGGTGCATCTAAGAAAAGATCATTTATGTCATGGAAAAGTCCAATCAAAAGTGGAACTTTCATATATTCTAGAGATTCATTACTCAAAGGGAAATATGTCAGACCCTTTATTTTGTTTTAATTTGGACTATTATATTACAGTTTACAGCTCATGTAATGCAACATCTAGTATCTCAAAATATTATATTATTACACATAACTAATAAATAAAGAGGATTTATAATACAGAAATGTCAACTTTCTGAAACGTATGTTCTAGATTCATTCCAATGTATATGTAATATATACAGTACAGTATGATTTTTTTAACTATTTTAATCAAATTACAGACAAAAATGAACGTTTCATTGATATTAAAATGTTTTGAGGTGCAGCTGTATGAATATTTTTGCCTGTTATAGTTGCCCATAAATTAGCCAACCTATTCCAAATAGATAGTATGTACATGTCACTACAGGCTACTAACCTGTGGTAGCTAGCCTGAGCTGTGGTAGATTGATATGCAGAGACAGATGTGGGGTTCACAGGTCCGGGGGTCGGGGTGGGCGACAAGGTGGTTACACGCCTCGCTGCTGTATTACCAGGATCATATCACAATAAAGAATATTAATAGACAGTGCCATTACAACTATTACTATTGTACTTTTTTTTCCTGTATTATCATTTTTTTTGTGTGTGTTATTTATATGCATTTAATTGTACATCAGGAGGGGGGTGGGGTGGGGATAAATTGATATATTTCAAGGTTGATTTTGAAATTTTTCACAATGTAAAAACTCAATAAAAAGAAGTTTAAAAAAAAAGAAAAAAATATTAATAGACACATTTCTTAGAAAGGAAAATGTTATGGTGTTTTTTTATTCATTCTAACTTACCAGTGCTCGGTCTCTCTTTGACAGTGACGTGCACCGGCATCTGTAGGTTTCCTTTGGCGCAGTAATACCAGCCGCTGCTCTCTTCCCTCAGACCCCTCATAGTCACAGTGAAGACATCGGGGTGTTTTGTGTCAACGGTCACTCTCATTCCGTCAATCCATCCAGAAGGGGCCTTCACACAGGCTCCTCCCAGCATGCACCACTGACTCTCCCCGGATATACTTTGGCGACAATCGATGGTGACGTCTTCCCCTTTGAATGCTGTCATCTCCTGGCGATCCACAAAGAGTAGGGGGCGACCTAGAGGTATTTTATTTTATTTTATTTTATTTTATTTTATTTTATTTTATTTTATTTTATTTTATTTTATTTTATTTTATTTTATTTTATTTTATTTTATTTTATTTTATTTTATTTTATTTTATTTTATTTTATTTTATTTTATTTTATTTTATTTTATTTTATAGCATTTGCCTTAACCTTTTGCACTATATAGAATCTATTTATTGTTTATGTTACTTATTTCATTTTATCCTTTTGTACTTATTGCACCGTGGGTCGAAGGGAAACATTATTTCGATTCCCTCAGTATGTCTGTATTATATTATAGAAATGAACAATAAAAGTTGACTTGACACTTTGCACTTTGGTTGCAGCCATATCATCGGAACATCCTGCTCACTAGTTTGCAGATACACAATGTTAACACAACCTATAGGCTCTGTTAACAGGTATGTAAGCGGATGATCCCACCGTAGCTAGCGACATGCCCGTTTACAGAGCCTAGTCTGTGTATTAACACTAGATTTTTTACGTACAGATAGCGGATCGTGAAGGGATATTCCCCGATTTTGACATAAAGTGATTTTGACAAAATGCTTTAATTCGTTTTTACCTGTGGTGACTGACAGCTGAAAATACTTGCCGTCATCTGGCAGGTCTTTGATTTCCACACTACACCAGTTATGAGTGTTGTGAACCGACAGATCATCAATAGTCACAGTGAGGATTCTTTGGCGTGTGTCATCAGAGACTGAAAACTGTCCCGGACTTCTCGGCTGGTTGGTTTTAACCTTGTAGGAGCAGGACACCCAGTCTGTTCCCTCACACAGGTACTTGACATGGTGTGTGTGCTTGGACTCATAGAGACATGGGATAGAGATGGAGCCTCCAGCCTTCACTGACACTTTACTGACCGTAGTAATGCTGCCAATTCCTGCAACAAGAACCAGAAAACAATTCAATTCAATTAAAATTCAAAAAAGCTTTATTGGCATGCCTATTGTTGTAAACAAACAGTGTTGCCAAAGCATTACAGAATTACAAATATTACAACAAAATGGAACGTCAGAGCACTGACGACCACTAGGGGTAGCACCACTGATTTTGTACCACCTAGGGTGAGGACCAACATGGGAAAGGGTTCCTTTTTTTATACGGGTGCTGCACTGTGGAACAGGTTACCGGGAGCACTCAAGTTGGTCAGGAGTTTGGGCAATTTTAAAAAGGCCCTAAAAAATGGCTTAGGCATAATTAGGCTTGCCTTAGAGGGGGTCATTGTTGTGTGTGTGATTTTTATGTATGTGTATATTTTGTGTATGTTTTGTGTACAGGGACCACAATGGAAATAAGCCTTCGGGCTTTTTTGTGTCTATCCCTCCCTGGCTATTTTATGTATTTTAATGTGTGACAGAGTGCTGTTCATGTTTTTATATCAAAATGGTAAAAAAAAAGAAAAAAAAAGCAATGTGTAAATATAACGCAATAGCATAACAAACAGATGTACTTAATAATATCTAATATATAAAATGAAATGGACAAGAATGATTATTTAATTTTGCAGGTTTTCGATTAACATGAGAATAAAAATAAAACAAAATGAAACAGTGAGGACTGGTGTAGAATATCAAAAACACTTGTAAATACATACACTTATAAAACACTTTCACTGTAATGTTAGTTTATATTATAGGTGGAGTCAGCCAATCTGGAGAATGCTTGTTGTCCAAATCACTTTTGTCCGTACTGTGTGTGTGCTGAAAAGAAATCCAGTACTATCACCCAGCCTAGTCTCTGTAAACAGGTATCTTGCTAGGTATGTTGGGCTCCCTTTGTTTTACATGTATTTTGTTTGCATAACATTTTACAGAGCCTAAGGCTGTGTATTATTGTTTCAAGCACACACACACAGGCCAGCACAGACAGAGAGCGGATCGTGTTGAGATGTAAACTGATTTTCATTAAGATTTTATTCAAACAATTGTCATTTAAAGGTCAGCGATTCTGAAGAACGCTTGTTGTCAAAATCCCTGTGTGTAAAAATCAATGAACACCAGTCCATACATAGAAAAAATCCAGTGTCGAAACACAGCCTTGTTTCTGTAAACAGGTGTGTTGCCAGCTATGGTGGTGGGCCCTCTTTGTTTACTTACAGTACCTTTTGTGTGCATACTAGTTTACAGAGAATAGACTGTGTATTACCTCCATTTTATGGTGGAGAGAGAGGAGATATTACCTGATTTTGAAATAAACTGATTTTGACAAGCATTCTCCTGAATCGCCGAATTCACCTTTAAGATATGTCTCAACCAAATGACATTCAAAGCACCCCAATCATGGGCGCTCTGGTGGCGTAGTGGATAGAGCGTGTACCATAGCTGCTCATTGCAGTGGTTGTGGGTTCAAATCCTAACCATGGACCTTTTACTGCAGGTCATCCCCCTCTCTCTCTCTCTCTCTCTCTCTGTCTCCCCATTGCATCTCTGTACTGTCTAATAAGCTTGAAAAAATGCCAAAAAATTATCTAAAAAAAACAAAAACACACAATCATACTCACGTACTCATCATCTTTCACAAATAATAAAGCACGTCATGAAATGGCCTCTGGCCTCTGTCACTAACCTGTGAGTCCAGAGAAGATGAGAAGAACACTGAGATGAACAGCCATGTTGATGAGCAGAGTAAGACTATAAGCAACAACGACCCACTCACATTCACAATGATGTTCCACTTCCTGAAATCACTACATAAGTCCTCGCAATAGGACACACCTCTCTTCGTCTGAGCGTTAGCTGCCTCACACTGGTTTGGATGGAGAAATAGATGAAGGTAAAACTTGTGTTGTAGGTGCCACACATAGTTGATTACCTCACCTTAAAGCCATGGGTACGAGATTGAGCATTTGGCAGAAAATGGAATGGTATAACAACAGCCCTTTGGTTAGACTAACATTAAAAGTGGACAGGGTGTAAGGACCAGTGGATACAAAATGTCAAAAGAAAAGACCAGCACTCCAGCTGTTATGTGAATTATTATGTGTTCATGAATTGAACTGAAGATCTGAGGCTGAAAAATGTAATAGGCTAACTATATTATACAGTCATATGAAAAAGTTTGGGGAACCCCTCTCAGCATTATAATTGACTCTGCTTTCACAAAAAAAAGATAAAAGTGGTATGTCTTTAATTTACCAGGAACAGCTAAGTACTGGGAAGTTTTCCAAACAAAGATTTTTTGAAAAGCAGTATTTAGTTTTATGATATTAAATAAAATGTGAAAAACTGGCTGTGCAAAAATATGGGAACCCTTGTGGTTTTGTTGATTTTAATGCATTTAACAGCATGTGAAACTGAGGACTTTAAACACAAAATTGGTTGGATTATGTTGTTAAGCCTTGAACCTCATATAAAGGTCTGTTTAATCATGATAAAAGGTATTTTAGGTGCCTAAATGCAAGTTCCACTTCTCTTTGACTCTCTGCAGAAGTGAGACAGAATGCGATCATCAAAACAGCTCCCAAAAGATCTTAAAAACAAAGATTATTCATTGTCATGGTTTAGGGGAAGGCTACAAGAAGCTTTCCCAAAGGTTTCAATTGTCAATTTCTACTGTAAGGAACGTTGTCAGGGAATGGAAGGACACAGGCACAGTTGCAGTTAAATCCAGGTCTAGCAGACCAAGAAAAGTACAAGAGCGGCATATGCGGCGGATTGTGAGAATGGTTGCACACAACCCAAAGGTCACCTCCAAAGACCTGCAAGAACATCTGGCTGCATATTGTGTATCTGTACATGGTTCTACAATTCAGTGCAATTTGCACCAAAACATCTCTATGGCCGGGTGATGAGAAGGAAGCCCTTTCTGCGCCCACGCCACAGATACAGTTACATGGAGTATGCAAAAGCTCATTTAGACAAGCCAGCTTCATATTGGAAGAAAATGCTTTGGACTGATGAGACAAAAATTAAGTTATTTGGTCTTTATAAAAAGCAGATGTTTTGGTGCAAATTGCGCTGAATTGTTGAACGATGTACAGATACACAATCTGCAGCCAGATGTTCTTGCAGGTCTTTGGAGGTGATCTGTGGGTTGTGTGCAACCATTCTCACAATCCTCCACCTATGCCGCTCCTGTTTTTTTCTTGGTCTGCCATGCCTGGGTTTAACTGCCACTATGCCTGTGTCCTTCCATTTCCTGACAACGTTCCCTACAGTCGAAATTGACAATTGAAACCTTTGGGAAAGCTTCTTGTAGCCTTCCCCTAAACCATGACAATGAACAATCTTTGTTTTTCAGATCTTTTGGGAGCTGTTTTGATGATCCCATTCTGTCTCACTTCAGCAGAGAGTCAAAGAGAAGTGCAACTTGCATTTAGGCACCTAAAATACATTTTCTCATGATTAAACAGACATTTCTATGAGGTTCAAGGCTTAACAACATAATCCAACCAACTTTGTGTTTAAAGTCATCAGTTTTACATGCTGCTACAGGCATTAAAATCAACAAAACCACAAGGGTTCCTATATTTTTGCACAGCCAGTTTTTCACATTTTATTTTATTTCATACAACCAAATACTGCTTTTCAAAAAATCTTTGTTTGGAAAACATCCCAGTACTTAGCTATTCCTGGTAAATTAAAGACATACCACTTTTATATCTTTTTTTGTGAAAGCAGAGTCAATTATAATGCCGGCTGAGAGGGGTTCCCAAACTTTTTCATATGACTGTAAGTGTAACATTTTCTTACTAATGGCAGACTTTCTTAAATACAGGTTTATTTTCTTTAGCAAGATATTTGGTCAGTAGCCCCAATAACATTAGCAAAAGCTAGTGGTCATCTGTCCTTCAGTCTAGTTGTTAAGCATCTGGCTGCTAGCAAGTTACTATTAATATGAACTGAAATAATGTTGACTTTTTTCCTTCCTTCGATTACTTGTGTAAGATTTTGGGATTTTTGATTATAAATAATCTTTGTATTGGTTATAATGCATATCACATACCATTCATTCAGGTTTGCGATGGCCACCCCACTCTAGGTCTGTGTCCCACCTTAGTCACCCCAGTCAACATGTCCTGGAAACGCCACTGAACACACACTAGCGGATTGGCGCATAAATCATTATGCATCATCATTGGATTAAAGTAGGCCTAGGTCTAGACATCAATATACCCAGAAGAGGACGCGCTACTGCTCTCTGGACATGAGCGTCTCTCTTCGGACTAATCCCTTTAAGTCATTCTGTTGTCAAGCTGCCGGAGACACACAACACAGACACCGGAAATGTTGAGGGACTGCCTTCAAACAAAAGCATAATGATTGTTAGGTCATGAATAAAGAGTTGATTTATTTGTATCTACACAACAATTAAATATATTCGAGATAATATAGGCTAATTCAATTCACCTTCAACAGTAAACAAAACCTTTTAGAAATGCATTTTCGGAAAGGGTGTTATAATCACAGTATAGATATAATAAGATAGAACTGTATACCAAGTTGTTACAAACAGTTGCAGGACACAGTAGGAAAACTAGTGCAGATATGTGGAATGCAAACACAATGAAATATGAAGAACAAATAAAGATTAAAATAAATTGCGAGTGCAAATGATAATAAAAATATGCTAATCCAAAATCAATGTCAACTACCTTAACAGAAAGGGCCACATGTCTTATACTGTAGCTGTGTATGAATGAGGTGTGCATGTGGTTAATTAAAGACGTGATTGTGATTTAGTATATGCTATTTCATGTAGGCCTACTACTACATTTAATTGTAACACATTTACATTGAAATGTGCGTAGGTTTTGTTTTTTGCCGATAAGTGAACAAATAAAGATCATTCAACAAGAATTGTCTTTTGTATATTTAATCAAGTGATGAAGTAGTATAACAGTATAGAGTCATTCTAGCTCATACAGTGTACTTTGAGAGTCTGATACAGTCACATAGTTCAAAGCTATCAAGACAGCTAGAGGTTAGCCTTGTGTGAGGACTACGGCTGATCTTATTTTATTTTGAAAGGCCCAGCAGGAAGCTATGGTGTGTTGTGGTGTGTGTGGCGCCTCACTGATCTTGTCTGCAGCTCTGTGATTTTCTAAATCCAATCTGCGTGTGTGACATCAGCAGCGTGAAAGCTGGGCCGGGCTATACATGTCGTCCTCCTTAGAATAAAACTATGAGGTGCAATCTGAGGAGAGCCCCACATCCTCCAGGAGCCTCTCCACACACAGCCGATCCGTTACACATCGCCTCATCCTCGGTCTGAGAGCAGCACTGTGGGACCCGCGGTGGCCATAGAGCCAGCGGAGAGGAGGAGGCAGGGAGCGCGGCATTAAGCGCGTTATGTTGGGCAATAAGAAGAAAGCGACCCCGGTCGTTAAGAATGGAGCCGGGACGTCCGAGTCAAAGGCCATTCATCCTCTGAGGAATCTGGGTGAGTTCTCGATCAATGCTGCTGCAATCTTAGTGTAGGCTATATTCAACCACCAGAGATAGTAAGACTACTAGAGGCTATAGCCTACTGCGGACGCAACTGAATGTTGTAGCATATAGCCTACCCCTCTCCCTCCCTAATTAACACGGGTATAATAATAATAGGCTAGCCTAAATGTAATAATACATTATATTATTTCTTTACCATGTTACTTATTATTAGTCCAAATATCAAAGCATCAATAGGCTACAGTAGGCTATGGCACTCATTGGCCACGATTTAAAAAAAACAGTCATCCGAATCAATCGTTTAGTTAAAAAAACACATAAATAAATAATAATACATAATAATTATAAATAAATATCTAGGACTACTGTATTTATAAATAAAATAATACTATATAGCCTAGATGTATACATAATTCAAACAGATTGCAGAATCCCAAAATTCAATTTATTGTATCAGTGGCCAAAGCACTGTCGATAAATTGCTGTTTGTTCCAAGGACCGACAGTCCGAATTCCAGCTAGCCCGATGGTGACACAACAAAAATAAAGAACAACACGGCACATCATCACATTGCAAATCAAACACCAGTGAATATTCTTCCTATCTATTTTATAAAGGACTAAAATAAAACAATACATTTTCTAACACGCTGTATCCATGTATTGACTTATCATAAAATAGTGTTGTAGAACACCTCTGTTGGTGAGATAACCATACAATCTAAATCTGTCAGAAAATGACACGCATGTCTATAATAAAGGAGGGGAACGCCACGTGTCTTAATGTAAACGTGTTCACTATGATAAACAGAGAAAGGAAGCTTAAGTGAGTGGACGTTGGAACTTTCCCTGGATTGACTAACACCTTCATAAACAACTCATTTTTAATCCAAACTTTAAAAGGAAGGACACTGTTTTATGAATTCATCACATCAATAAGTGAACTGTCTGCAGTACGTGAGCAAGTTAAACTTGATCTATATATATTATATAGATATACCCACGGCTACAAAGGGCTTAACACACATGCACAAATACATCTGAACAAACTAAATAAGAGAAAATAAGAATTATAAAACAAAAACACTTGTACGTGAAGGCTTGTGTATGAAGGTGGGTTTTGAATAGACTCTATAAATAGTCCAATGTTTGAGCCGACCTGATTAAGAACGGCATTCGTATGAGCAGCTGTTTGGACGACACCCTGTCCTCCTCTAACGTGTGTTGATTCTAACCAGTGTCTCTGCAGTGAACAATATGTTGCTTCCTATCAGCATCTGTTGTGGAATTCAAATATCAACCTCTAGAAAGATGAGCATTTAGGCAATTAATACCAGATGACACAATGTTTAAATACAAAATAAACCGATCTTTAATGTTTGCAAACATGAGTCAAGACAACAATACAGCAATGGGATTGTAATGAAATGACTAAAGAATGCAGTCATTCTCAAGAGGTTATAGCAAAATCTAATTACGCACGAACATCAGCCTAATATAATTTCAGGGTTGGAATAGTGAGACATAACAAACATACATTGGCGCAACCTAGTCTCCAGTACATACTATCTCAGTCATAACAACATGACTTTGTGTTACATGAGACTAAGGTCAAAACTGTTTGGTCTATTGTATGAAGATTCACAATGTATGACAAAACAATATAATATATATTTCTTATAATCACACAATATTAATTTCCATAACACATCCTAACCTATTTATCTTCACCAAAGCTCTGACTCACCAGATAGAGAATATTTGATCAGGAGCAGTTTATCAGCTAGCACAATTAAATCAGAGGCAATGCAAATACAGCTCAAACAAATCCCAGCAATATTTAGTTGTTTTGCTGTCTACTGTCTGTATCACTTAAATGACTTATTACTCACTATTTTCACCTTAATACCTATACCAGTCGAACAGTCCTGTCATGATTCAGCTTGCAATTTTTGCTCGTGCATAGCTAACATCTAGCTTTGTGCAACATTCTCACATGCTAACATACAGTATAAAGGTCATTATTATTATTAACATATAAGTGTTACAAAAGTAGGCAGACACTGTCATGTATTTGGGTTAAGTATTTCAGTTAATGTAACACAAAAGTAATAGTACTAATAGTGATAGTATAAGTTGACATATGATTTCTAACAATACTTGCATAATACACATTTTCATTTTTCTATCATTTCCTTCAGCTGTTTATTCACAGAGAAGAATACACGTGCAAAAAATAATCCATGTACAGGTTTTTTCATGAACCGATGAAGCCTTTATTATTAGTGTTTCCTTACGTAAGTTCTAGTCGACACCTCGACCAGTTAATTAAGGCATTGGCTGAGCAC
The DNA here is from genome assembly GCF_949987685.1 of Ammodytes marinus. Taxonomy (NCBI): domain Eukaryota; kingdom Metazoa; phylum Chordata; class Actinopteri; order Uranoscopiformes; family Ammodytidae; genus Ammodytes; species Ammodytes marinus. The sequence continues at coordinate 21,961,934 of NC_137224.1, read as the reverse complement.
CAATTGTCTCTCAGAGCTGTGTGGCCTTCACTGTGCCACGTGTGTGTTTCTAATAGTGTTCTTGCATATGAGTTGTCCTATGAAGATTTTCACTTCCAACACAAAAAGCAACATAGATAACAAACACAGTCAACTGAAATTGAGGCCTAACCACACACTGTATACAAACTGCCTTTAAAGTACGTCTAGAAATAAAGATTGAGCTGATGTATGTAACAAAGTATTATTTTATGTATGACCGTTTCCAGCCTGCTTGGAGTGTCCTGTAGCCAGGCTCAATGCTGAGAATCTTGACCCCATATTATCCCTTTTAAATGTGTTTTCTTTTCATAAAATACAACTAGAAAAAGCAGTGCGTTTGCTTCTAATGGAGGATTGTTTGATTGTGTTCACTTTGCTACTTCAATTCAAGTCAAGAATTGTATTTCTATCTAGCCAGTAGTTTTCCACCTCTAACAAATTGACCAATGTGTATGTGACGTCATGTGTGTTTGGCCTTTATCTCAACTCCCTTGATAAAGCAAATATATCGGCGCATTGTAGATGTGCAGTACATCAGGTGTTGCTGCCAGTTACTATGTGTCTCCATGCAGCCAACCCGTAACATTAACACGCCACATGGTTTCATCACACACACTGTCTAATAAACAACTTGCCTAGTTTACAACCACACAGCCCCACTGCTGCAATGTCTCATCGTTTACAGTAGCTCACTGCTGTACACAGCGGAGTGTGTGTGTGTGTGTGTGTGTGTGTGTGTGTGTGTGTGTGTGTGTGTGTGTGTGCGTGCGTACGTGTGTGTTTCCAGTATCAAGACGCCTTTGTGAGTGTACTGACCCAACCCTCCCTTAGACCACAGTGAGACTTCTGTTGCAGCTGCTGAGTCCTGCTTACTCAGCTTTAGGACTCAGCAGTATGTGTGAAGTACAGGCCTGGAGTATGTTTCATAGCATTTATGAATATTTGCAGTGGAACTATTCCTTTAGCTAGAAAATGCAATTCAGAACTTATACTGTTTCCCTCAGTTCAAAATGTGCACATAGGGTTATGGCTATTTTAAGCCTCTCTTCATAAGCAACTTGAGATAACTTCTGTTTCCACACATTCTATTGGCCACTGCATTGGCAATTGATTAGATTGTTTGGCTTGAAGTGGAGCTGCAGTAGACAGTAGACACACAGAAAAAAAACATCCCACAAACCGCTCTACAGTAAAAGTTCAGTTCTATCTTGATTTTATTTATTAATCTGTCTCCATCATTTGCCACTTGACTGGGGCAAAATAACATTTATAATACATATATAAGATTGAATTGTTGAAGCTTAATGTATTTTATGTTTTGGCCTATTGTTGGCTGAACAGGACAGCTGGGCCAAGGGAAGCCTTAGGGAAGACTGAGGGAAGAAAAACCTCATTCATTATATTATAATAGTGATTTCATAATGATAGAACGCCGGTTCCGTATGGGTGAAGTATTTGTTTAAGTTAATGTTAAATTCTAGCTATATGATGCAGTGCAATATAAATGAACCTAGGCAGTATATTACAGTTTTCAATAATATGTTTGTTGAAGTTGTTGTAGTGTTAGAATAGATCAGATTTAACATATCCACATATTAAAGATAGGACAGATTCTTACTAAACAAAATAAGCAAGTGTTTTAGTCATGCACTAGTTAACAGCTGGCACACACACACAGACATTTAAGTTGTAGAGCACGTGCTGGGATCTGTAGTAGGGGAGAACAGGGTTATATTTCACATGGGTTGGTTGTCACAATGTGTCAGGGTGTCTTTGATGATTAATTTCTTCTTTATTACAATAAGTTGGAAACTGAGAGGGATACACATTTCAAGCCAACACCTTACGCTTCAATTTAATGTAGGAATGACCATTTAAAGATGTTTTGGTGATGAGCAGTTCACACTAGAGTAAAAAGTGTGCCTATCAACCCCGTTCTCCCCTATCCTGACTTCAGCATAGAACTGAGCGTCATCTGCTTAATTGTGATTTAAGCAGATAGAAATAAAAGTTGCTGAAACGATGAACAAAGTTTCTTACAAAGTACTTGATCAAGTGTTAATCCTACCTTACATGTATGGAGAGATTAACAGTTATACATAACAAGGCTATCATTAACAGACGGCCACTCGTCATATCTCATCTGGGCAAAAGCTGTCACGAAATAGCCCTTAGTTCATTGGAATGTCCTGTGCCCCTGTATCAGAAGACCTTCCATGTCCCACTTCACCACCTTACAATCTTAGTTTGCTCATCTTCTCTCCTTACTTTTGACTTTATTTTTAAGTTTGTTTTACAATACAACAAATACACATACACACATTACACTAACAGCAACAAAAGGATGGTAGGATGGCCCAGAGGAAAGGTGGCTGACCAGTAACCGTGAGGTCGCTGGTTCAACCCCTGGCACGGGACAGGAGGGTGTTAGTTGTAAAACTAGTAGTGGCTGCTATTACATCTACTGTGCTCACCATCTCTACCATTGTGTCCTTGCGCAAGACTCTTAACCCCAAAACTGCTCCAGGGGCGCTGTACTACGGCTGACCCTGCGCTATGACCCCCTCTGGAGTGTGGTAACTTGAGGGGGGAGATGTGAATTGACACATTTCAATCTAACTATTGACTAATAAAGTAACTTAACAGAAGACAAAAAGAAAACATAGGCAAGGCAAGTTTATTTATTTAGCTTGAAGCTACTTTGTATTTACTCTTCCACAACATGAAGTCCAAGTCCTTCCCTTGCTCTCTTCTGTTTTCATCCATACCTTGTAATCTCTAGCCACACCCAACGGCTGCTTCAGGACTTCAGAATTACAGAGCTACCATATGAGTGGCTGTGGTCCAACATGTATATATATATATATATATACACCAACTACTAATTCTGACTATGCTGTAGTCTACAGTCCTACTCCCTTTTCACTCTTCACCCCCCGCCTTCTTCCAGTGCTGCCGAGTTCACATCACACACTGCCATCCTGTACATAGTCAAGTCCAATTTTCATGACATTTCTTCAAAGGTGCACTATGCAATTTCAAGGTATTGGGGATTTGTCTACATTCACGGAGCCTGCAGTTGGTTTACAAAAGATCGTTTCACTACATGTCATTGTTAGTATTGAATAATTATATCGTCATAAATCAAAACTAAATTATTTTGAGACACCTGGAACCAAACGTAAGACTACAATATGTTTTGTAAACCAAACTTTGGGCCCTGCTTCTATAAACAACAACAACAGTAACTTCTCAGGAAGCTTTCTAACTTCAAACAGTGTTCCAGCGATCACATTTTCCCTGTGAGGAAAGTTTGTTTGTTCAGTTATGAGGATATACCTTAGAAAATGTTAAACTTCTCTGACACATCCAAAGTTAACATAGTGCACCTTTAACCATCTTTGTATGTTTTCTTTTCTAGGAGTGGAAGAAGATGAAAATGTGAAGCAGATGTTGCAGGGCTCCAGTATGGTAAAGGTAAAGGCATTACTAGTTATCAACTGCTAGTAAGTTGATTGTAGTAGCAGAGTAATAGTGACAAAATGAATGAGACTTAAAGGGTTCATTCCTCCCATGTGAAGGTCCGCTCCCCTCGCTGGCAGAAGCGCAGAACTCTGAAGCTGCTGGACGACGGCGTCACTGTCTGGTGTCAGTCCCACAAAACCTCCAGCCGGGCCAAGGAACAGCAGTCCTGTAAGTGTGTGTGTGTGTGTGTGTGTGTGTGTTATGAATCAGAATCAATTTAGACATATTGGCACGCACACTGACCTGGGATATGTGAATGCAGAGCAGACATTTCCTATCCTTTTTAAATATATTTTTTGGCATATTCAAGCTTTATTAGATAGTACAGAGTTGAAATGGGGAGACAGAGAGAGAGGGGAGGACATACAGTAAAGGTCCACGGGTCGGATTTGAACCTGCGACCACTACAACGAAGGGCTGAGCCAACATGGTACGCGCTCTATCCACTATGCCACCGGAGCGCCCCAGACCTTTGCTATCCTGATTAAGATTGAATATCAGTTGGATGCAGTCCTACACATGGCCACATGGCAGGTTTTGGTTACTTGGAACTGAGTGGATTCTTCCGAACCTCTTCCATACGCTTTAAAATCATGTAGAATTAGTTTAGTAATCAACCTGTAAGGTACCACACCCAGAGGTCAAGAATCATGTCAGTTTGTTTCATGTTAACAAGTAGGCTTTTCCTTTGCCAAAATATCTGTTCCGTAAGTAGTGCCCCGTCTACTCTCTCTCTCTCTCTCTCTCTCTCTCTCTCTCTCTCTCTCTCTCTCTCTCTCTCTCTCTCTCTCTCTCTCTCTTCACTCATTATCTGAGGGTCACATACTTGATTATAGAGCTCATCTATTTAGATTACAGAGATGATCTATTTTCATCTTCCTAAAACAGCGAGCCCATGCTGCTGTAGTTCAAACAGAGAAATTACAGGACATTACATGTGGTGGTGACGGGAGTCGGCCCTGGAGCCTGTGGTTTTTTACACTGTATAGTTAGTTACCATACGAGGTTGGCCTCCCATGTACAGAACAAGCACTTTGTTTGCCACGAGACTAGACTTTACTTGTGATGTGTGTGTGTGCGTGCGTGTGTGTGTGTTTTAAGGGACCTTTTCTCTAACGATTAATTGCTGTTTGTTTGTGTGACACCAGTAATTTTAATGATATAGTTTCTTCTTACTGAAACACACACACACACACACACACACACACACACACACACACACACACACACACACACACACACACACACACACACGCTAAAGGTTGGATATATTTGTTTAACTGGACATGACATGTGGGTACAAGACAGTGTCCTCAGCCAGTCATTCATTCCACTATTTTTACATCAGGTGTGTTTGCTACAACCTGACTGGGTGGTCTAGTGCCCAACCTTTTAATACCAGCTTATGGATTTAGGTTGGACATGAACTGAGAACAGTTAACCATAGTGTCATTTTCTTCCTAATAATGTGAAAAATCCTTTTAATAAAGCCTTCCTATCCCCAGGTTAGAAGCCACTAGTCTCTGACAAACCGTCTTGTTAAGGGCGTATAGGTTACAAATGTGTGTCTACTGTCTATGCATTTACATACACTTTTTTCTTTAGTTTTTTTAACAGCAAAATAAACATTAATGCATCTATTACTTGATCTATCAAATCCAGAGTCTATTCATAGAGGCGTCACAGATCTTAATTGACCTTATTTTAATAATGTAATGCACTCACCCATATTAACCCATTTCTACTGTATCACATGCTTGATGAGAGATCCACTTTGGTTATTGAGAAGTTGTGTCCAGTGTCCTTAATAGGTGGCGGTATTCTCTAGTATCACGGGTTTTCAATATACATCTTTTAATCTTTCAATGTTCGGCATTGGGTTTATATTTCTCCATAACACAGTGGCCATCCACAGTAACAACCCAAGGTAAATACGCCTAATTCAAACAATCTAATGATGTCATATACAGCTCTGGAAAAAAAAACATTAAGAAACTACTCCAGGTGATCAATGTCCCTTTTTTTTAACAATGTATAGGTAGGCTATGTGTTTGAGTAAAATTACATTTATTTTGGTTTTATTATATAGACTGCTGGTACATTTTCTCACATATTGAACTGTTGAAACGGTGATTTATAATATTTCCATTAAGTAATATGGAGCTAAAATTGGAGTGGTCTCTTTAGTTTTGTCCAGAGCTGTATATCATAATGATTCACTCACAGGGATGATTTACTGTAGAGCTAGCGCTGTTACTATTCACACTTTAACTCCAATTAGCGGAAAATGCAGAACTTTGACTCAGTATTTAGAGTACTTTTAACATTATGGCTTTGTTAGCCTACCTATACTCTCATAAGAGATTGTTATGGCTATACTGTAATGAGAATCTCTCTGATGGACATCCATATCTAAAACCTTAAAACAGTGGATTAAATAAAACGTTAAGGGAACACATATCTGTGTTGATTCCACTATTAATGTTGCAGAGTTCATACAGTGTGTATACAGGCAGGGCCGCCTTAATGCACGGGCTTACCTGGGCTGAAGCCCCAGGGCCTACGAAGATCAGGGGCCTCTCAAAAAAAAAAAAATTTTTTTTTTTTTTTTTTTTTTTTACTTTCTCAATATAGGCCCCTAATCTAAGAAGGCCCCGAACATTGTCATTTAAAACAATAGATTATTGACTGGCTCATGATAGGCCCCTAATCTTCGTGGGGGGGGGGGGGGGCGTACGGAGATCAGGGGCCCATTATGAACCATTACAGAAAAAGGAAAAAAAAAATCACATTATTTTTGGCCTATGAAGATCAAGGAGCCTATCATTCACCAGTAAATTTGTTATTTTTGTTTAAATAACATTGTTCAGGGCAACGCAGATCAAGGGCCTATATTGAGTTGAGCCATTAAAAACAAAACAAAGAATTCAAAGACAGAAGTAGCTTTGGGATAAGGGATTATTTAAAAAAAAATGGAATGCTGAATGACTGGATTTTTTAAACCTGTATATTTTTGTTTCTGCTTTTTGGTATTTCTGTGTCTCCAAATGATTCCAGAAAATAGCTCACATAGGACACAGTTGATTTAGACTTAGTTTTCTTCTCAAAGTGCACCAGATTGATGCATTTTACTTTAAAAGGTTCAATTTTTTCTTCCGGGGGGGCATGCCCCCGGACCCCCTAGAAGGTCCTGGGTCCCCACCGCTGTCTCCACAATAACTTGGAAAAACACTGTAACCAACCATGTGTGTTTCGTTATTAAAACTCATTAGACCAGGAAGGAGTTTAAGTACATGTTACCTTAAGTGATTTTGTATTTCATCAATAGAGATATTGTGGTGTAGACAAACATGGCTTTAACGCATCTGTATTGTAAGACCGCCGCCCGGGGGGGGCCTACGAAACCTCTCAGCCCCAGGGCCTAGTGGCAGGTAAAGGCAGCCCTGTATACAGGTTGATATATTTTGAGTAGAATTCCCCCTCTCTGTCTGTTGTTAGGTACACACTTCTGCTGTCTGTCGGTGACCTCACATGACGCCTGAAATGATTTATGTGTGTCGTTTCTCGGGAAATCAAACCACATGCAAATATACACTTCGCAACAGCTAATGTTGGGTCTGTAGTGACGTTTGATTTGCCAATAACATATCCCAGTGTTATAGTTAAAGCACACGTCTATCGTCACAGTCATGGGCAATCGAGTGTCGATGCGGGCTGGATGAACACACAGGTGGAAAAAATAACACAAAAACAGCTGTTTGTGAGTGAATTACTTGTGGTAACGTGGTTCAAATTAGTATAAATATGTGTGTGTTTTTCTATAGACAGCTCCCTTTCACCAAAGTTGTTTGTGTCTTACCTTAGTTCTAATGATCAGTGCATCACTGTCATCAGTGTTATTAGCTGCCAAGCCAGTGTTGACACCATTCTGCAAATACAGTATAAACTGGTATTTCAGGATTCAGGAAGAAAACCAAACGGAGCCTAATGGTCTCATTGGCCAAGCCTTACATTTAACCATAATTTCCTGTGGACACAACGTGTGTGTGTGTGTGTGTGTGTGTGTGTGTGTGTGTGTGTGTGTGTGTGTGTGTGTGTGTGTGTGTGTGTGTGTGTGTTTTTGTGTGTGTGCGTGTGTGTGTGTGTGTGTGTGTGTGTGTGTGTGTGTGTGTGTGTGTGTGTGTTTAACCGAGAAATACAGTTGACCTAGCAGAAATAGTGGTAGCGTGACAAATATTTGAAGTACACACAGACAGTATTTATTAATGGAAACGTGCAGTTGTTGAGAGAGCTGTGCAAGAGACTTGAGTCCATCTTACTGTCTTTCAGATTTTTTTTAATTTTTTTACCACCATGTCAGAAGGAAGGATTGTTTAATTGTTGACGCTCTATAACAGTGGTTCTCAAAGTGCGGCCCGCGGGCCGACATATCTGGCGGCCCGCATTGAATTATGAATTATAAAAATAAATAAATAAATTATAGGGGAGAACGGGGGAATCTGAGGCATCGGGTAATGTGAGCCACCCCCTGTATCTAGGCAACGGAAAACATGTGAGATATATGTTTTCAAGCCCCTCTCATTTCCCCATGGCCCTGAAAGAGAGGACCTCATAGTGCTGTGGTAAGCATGTTTTTTTTCACCAAAATAGGTATTTTGCATTTAAAAGTCAATTTTCTTGCTGTCAACTTAATCAACTGTTGTGCCAAAGCAAATGTATTCACGTAGAAAAACTTTTATCATACGTGTTGATGAACTACCAACATATGAAACCATGTGATGCTGATAACTGAAGATTAGCCTGAAATGCTAAGAGAGGTAGTTTATTCTCAAATTGTAAACCTTTGATGTAGCCTGGAAATCCAGACCCTGATATCTTGAACGATAGAGGGTCTGGCCACGATCAATAGAAATTTCCAACTCAAGGGGCGGCTCCTACTCGTGCATTTCAAATGCCACTGCACGCAGTTGGATAGCACTACAACCAATCAGAGCGATGCACAAGGCGACGTAAGCCCCTTTCGTTTAGCGAACAGCTGTTAAACTGTTAAATTAAACGTTTGCCGTTGTCGGTCGGCAAAATAGAACATTCCACTTACTTGCTAATGAAAGATTTGAGTGCCGTCTTCCAAATCGTTAAGGGTTGAGGCCAAAGCAGTCTCAAACTCACACAACATATCCGCAGCCATCTTTGATGTTTACTATCACGGCTTCGACGTCGCATGCACGTCACTGTCGTCATCTGGTTACGTCCGCCCCAGAGTACCATATAAGGGGCTCTGGCGCGCCCATATTAGATAGAACCAATTGAAACCATAGCCAGATTTCTGGTCTTCTTGATAAAGCTTCAACGGAGCGTGTCCAGACCAACACGCGCAGCAAATTTAATTTGCCAGCGCCTAGTGGCAGGTCTGGGAATGCCAGGCTACCTTCGATGTAGATTTACAGCTAAAATCTCACAGTATCCTACTGTATTGATGTTCTACAAGATCATACTGTAAATTGCAATGCATATTGGGAGAAAATAATAATTTTACAGCGATATCTGAGAATGTTGCAGTTTACAGGTATTTTCTGTAAAAAGCAGTGCATGACGGGAAAATAAAGGAAGAGGCGGGAATTAAAATTTGAAATAGTTAGGTGGCAATTTTTCTCTTGTCCATTTTAAGACAACCCATTTCACTCTTATTATAAAGCCTATAGTCTATGATTTCACTTAAGACTATTCCAGGATTTTGTCTATTCTTGTGTTGGATTGTGTTTCTGGAACTAGTCGGTCCAATGTTGGGTTCCAAAATTGGCCCTCAGCTATCAAAAGTTTGAGAACCCCTGCTCTATAACCACTAAACCGCGGTTCGATTCTCGCCCTGCCACTTGTGTCATGGTTGTTGTGTCCTTGGGCAAGGCACTTCACCCACCTTGCCTCGTGTGAATGTCGATAGTTGGCCTGCTTTAGGTGTATGAATGTGTGTGTAAATGGGAACAGGTCTCCCTTGAAAAAGAGTCTCCGGTCTCAATGGGATTTACCTGTATAAATAAAGGTTAAAAAAAATTTAAAAAATCTTTCTCCCCCTCCCTTCCTCAGTCTCTGTGACCGAGGTAGAGTGTGTTCGAGAGGGCTGCCAGTCGGAGACGCTGCGTCACATGTCCAGCTCGGTGCCGGAGGACCGCTGTCTGACGGTGGTGTTCAAAGGGCCACGCAAGAGCCTGGACCTGCTGTGTCCCAGCCAGGAGGAGGCTCAGCGCTGGGTCAGAGGCATCCGCACACTGCAGGAGAGGCTGGAGAACATGACCCAGAGGGAGAAGCTGGACCAATATCCTCTTTAATGTTCATTTGGGAATATATAAAACCAATCCATGCTGAATGCTGGCAGATGATAGTGGCAAATGTTCCAAAAAAAACCTAGATACCAACAGAAAGTAACTATTGGCAGATTAGGGGAAGTTATAATTTAGTTATGTGCTATAAAACAGTCTGTATTGATCCAACTATATCACCACCAAACACTGTACAGTTTCCTCTAATCCTATTGTGCTTCCTTGACTGTCTGTGTTACCTGGATTCATGCTTACCTGGGGCGAGCTGACCAGAACCATGATGACAAGATGAGCTACGCTGAGGTCCAGACACTGCTGCAGATGATCAACATTGACCTAAGTGAGCAGTATGCCCGCAGCCTCTTCCAGGTAGAACGCACACACACACACACACACACACACACACACACACACACACACACACACACACACACACACACACACACACACACACACACACATAGAGTAACATTAGTTTACTGGAGACCTGCTCTAACCCTAACCACTACTTGCCTAACCTTTACCCTAACCTTAACCAAAAACCTAAGTCTACCCTTACCCTAAAGCAAGTCTTCACCTGGTAACGTAATCATCTACGTTATGGCAACCTATTTGGCACCATCTTAAAAATGGTTGTTTACACCTAAACAAAGATTAACACACCATTGTATACCGCCCAATTGTGGTCTAATTATAAAATAGAAAGAGTATGCAGAGAATCAAGGTAGCATATAATGATGCAATGAGGTTGCTGCCTCATTGCAATACAAATGATTGTTTGTATCCACTAGAGTGCCAACCTGTGAGGCACTCTTAAGACAACTGATGTTTAGTTTTATGTGTCGCCTGGACAAGTCAGAGAACCAAATAATTGAAGCTCTAGCCAGCCCTCTGAAAAGCTGCTACAGATACATGTCTAGGTTAAGACGGCATTGGTGCTATGGCTTGTATATCCTATATGCCAATATTTTAAATTTTTTTTAATTTATTATTCTTTCGGACAATTCCACACAATACACAATTTTCTCTTTCATATCTTCATACATCTTACTTTGTGTTGTCCGAAGGGTGACGGAAGAAGCCAAAGGCTTCTCAGGTCCCGCCCCCATTTTCATCAGATTCGGATTTAGATACACAGTTATTGTTTCAGAACATTTTAAAAATAAAAAATAAAACAAACAATAAAAAAATTAAAATAAAACAAACAGACTCGTGTTGAAAACCCGCGGTCAATGGCATTTAGAGACCAACTTAGCAGTTCTCAGCTCAGTTCAGTTTGTCTGTGTCAATGCAAAGTGTGAAGTGGCCTTGTATGTGGCCTGTTCAATTTCTTATCTGGTAGTCTAAACACATCTGCAAAAGTATTCAAAAACATACAAGTCTGTCTGCTGGCCTCTATTATTCGTTACAATATTGTTATGATAGTGACATTCACATTGTGCTCAGCTTATTAGTCTGTCATTTTCAATATGTCATTTATTTATTTCTATGTATTTTTTGTATCTTCTTTTTATACTGTATGATGTGTTTTATGGACCTGTGTCTGCAATACAAGCTTTATATTGATCGACTGTGTCTCCCTCTGTTGTTCTCTGACAGAAATGTGACCGGTCAGCGGACAGCCGTCTGGACCACGGAGAGATCGAGGTATTCTGCAGGGAGTTGCTCCGGAGACCAGAGCTGGATGCCGTGTTCATCCGCTACTCTGCCAACAGCTGTGTGCTCTCCACCGTGGACCTCAGAGACTTCCTCAAGGACCAGGGGGAGGACCATTCACTCATCCACGCCCAGAGCCTCATACTCACCTATGAGCTCAACGAATGGGGTACAGTACCCAGACAGTAACACTTACCCTGCGTTCCAAGTCACATACTTTTTCTTTTTACTATACTACATACTAAAGTACAGAAGTCTTTTAGGGTCACAGGAGAGAAAATTTTTTTTTCTTTATGTTGAGAAATTTCAAGAATAAAGACGAATACTCCAAAATGCTATTGGAGTTAGTGGGGCATTTATGTATTTTCAGCATACTACAATTGACGTGCATGTTTTGGGACATCCTAAATCTTTTTCTGGCATACTAAATAGGGAAGTATGGGAATTGGAACGCAGGGATAGTAGCAACATTGTTCTGGCAAAATGGACTCAGATAAACCCATTGGACACTAGCAATGAAGCCCCAAATTGTGAGACAGACAATGTTAGTATCTATGTGTTAAACACAGAAAAGCATCCAGCAGCTAAAAAAGCCACTTATGTTTCATAGGATGGGTAAAGAGGCCAAAATATAACTTAAAGGAGAATACAGATTGGACAAGCATATAGTAAGTCAGGTTGCTAGAAAAGCAATTCCAAAATAATGCTTGATTTGTCTCTTGGGTATTAATATAAGAGGATTATTGATAACAACTCAAACATATTTAGTAAGAAATGGGCCAAAAGAGAATAGGGTAAAACAGTTTTAACTTATGGATAGCATTGTGAAACTTCGATCATTTTGAAAGTACGATATGCTGTCATATTGTATGCTGTCATATCAGCGTTATACTGTGTGTCCAAAATGAACATACAATAGAACCATACTATATAACTAAAACTTATGTTTAATATTTAGTTGTTTTTTTACAAAATGCACGGACTTCCTTTTATTGACTTGTGATCAACCCACCACACACACACATACACACACACACGCACACACACACACACACACACACACACACACACACACACACACACACACACACACACACACACACTTTTTTGCCCTTTTGCCCGGTACAGCCCAGAAGAACCAGTTCATGACCCCCAATGGCTTCACGGTGTACATGCTGTCTAAAGAGAACTGTGTCTTTGACCCGGAGCACACCAGGGTTTACCAGGACATGACACACCCCCTGGCTCACTACTTCATCTCCTCTTCACACAACACCTACCTCACCAAGGACCAGCTGACCGGGGACAGCAGCACAGAGCCATACATTCGGTAAAATAAAATGTAATGGGTACATATGCACTTTGTATCATTTTCTGAATCTGTGTGTGTTTATGTACTGCTGTAATTATACGTAGCTTGCTATTAGGCTAGGTGAATCAGCGAAAATAAATGAGATAGCCGAGTGTCATCACAGGCACATCACTTGCTATCATGGAAGACCCACATCAGAAGACTGAACAATTTAACTTTGTATGGTCCAGTTGTCATATGCATACTGTATGCTTCGCTCGTCAATCAATTTTTTGTACTTTTTGCAATTATTGGTAGAGTATAACCATATATCATGGGGGGGAGGGAGGTAAATGGCATTACAGGAATGTAGACAAAAGTACAACTATGTACACACCGTGGTTACCGCATTGTTATTATCGTTTATTATGGGAAAATCTAGTCTGGATGTTATTTCAATCGACTACTGAACAACAAAGATAAGTTACAAACTCTCAAATGACACCTTTTTCTCACTCATTGTATAGTATACTAATACATTTTTTTGTTTTTCTCTTAGAGCCCTGAATCATGGCTGCCGTTGTGTGGAGCTGGACTGCTGGGACGGAGATAAGGGAGAACCAGTCATCTACCATGGACGTACACTAACCTCTAAAGTGCCCTTTGTGGAAGTCATTGAGACTATCAAGGAATATGCCTTCAAAGTGAGTACACTACAACACTAATCATTTTCATTTTAAAGGTCCACTATTATGCATAATGCACATTTTAATTTTCTTTTAATATTAAAGCATGAGAAAAAACGTACTTTTTTCTCTAGCTCCACCTTTCTGATAACCTGTTGTTCAAGAACCCCAGGCAGATTTCTCTCCCCATATGATGTCATAAGGGTAGAAGCCACGTCCCCTCATTACAAACCTAATTTAGCACTACCTCCACCTGTGATAAGCCCCAGCCCCAATCAGAGCTATTTCACTAAAAATCAAAGTCAATGAATTGAATTTGTGCAGATAAGGGTATAAACATATTTCTGAAATAAAAAAGGGTAAAAGCCAACGGTACATTGAGACTTTTGCTCACTAGCCAAAAGATGATTTCCTTCTGTATTATGTATGTATAATTATTCCTATTTTTAACCCAGATAAAGTTTTTTTTTAGGACTGTCAAACGATTACAATTTTTAATCAGATTAATCACATGATTCTGTGGATTAATCACGATTAATTTTACCATTCGAAATATGCCCGAAAAATTTGAATTTTCTCTGTATATTGTTGTATGAACGGATAAGATAAATGACAAAAGGTGGATATGTACATTTAAAATTAGTATGTTTATTAATTGAAAATCCAAATGATGGTTTTAATAGTGAAAATAAATTTTAATCAAATTAAAATATATAGGCCTACCTACCAAACCATAATTCAATTGGTCTGTCTCTTTACTATGTCTTTGGGCAAATATAGGATAGGCTATAGAATGGCATTTATTTGGTGAATCTATAGGTTGTGCATTCTTGAATACAACTTGATTACAGTCCGCGGTGTGTGTGTGTGTGTGTGTGTGCGAGCGTTTGTACGCGCGACCACGTCCTAGGGGACTGTTCATGTGTGCCAGGAAGCCGACGTTATGTTGATGTCTGATCACACACACCTCTGAAAACTGCAGACGTTTGTGTCCTCGTGGGCTCTGAACAGAGCGGACAATGTTTCTCCTCCTGTTGCTTCGACATCAACTGCCGTGATTTATATACTATCTATGCCCGCGAGACAGACGTGGGTTCATGTTTGGCTGGGCGCAGCTACTGATCCTTGGTCAGCCACAACGTTAAGAGTGACTGTAGTACAGAGCCGGTGGGATGTACGGGGCGGATCATTCTGCACATGCGTTAATTGCGTTAAAAAATTAACGTCATTAATTCCAGAAATTAATCACCCTGCGTTAACGCGTTAATTTTGACAGCCCTAGTTTTTTTTACTGGGAGTTTTTTCTCAGCCGAGCTAAGGGTCTAAGGGCAGGGTGTTATACTGTATGGAATGTAAAGCCCACTGAGGCAAATGTCTATTTGTGATATTGGGCTATACAAATACAACTGATTTGATTTGATTTGATTGTTCCTCTGTGCCAGGCCTCTCCTTACCCTTTGGTCCTGTCCCTGGAGAACCACTGCTCCGTAGAGCAGCAGACGGTCATGGCCCGACACCTGAGAGCCATCCTGGGGGACAAACTGCTCACCAAGCCCCTCGGCGGTCTGGACCCTCACTGTCTGCCTTCTCCAGAGGTAAGGAGGCACTGATCCACTTAACCAAAGGAAAGTTAAATCCCCTAAAGAGCTAGTATCCATGAAGATTAAAAAGTATTTCATTATGGCACACATTATGCCTGCCTGTACTGGATACACAGTCAATTTGTTCACAAAATGTCAGTTCTGAGGAGACTTTTTTGTGTTTGACTGTAAAGCTGGGGCAATCTGCTCTTCTGTGTCCCACTTATAACGCAGTTCCACATATTTACAGTGTAAGTTAGTGCAGCATGAATTCATAATCTATGCACCAGTAATGACAATCTCCTTCAAGCACCTTTACAATGACATTACCTTCTGCTCAATGCATATATGTGCCTGTCATTACGGATAGGTTTCATGTTCTGTTTTATTCGTATCTGGTTAATTGCCATTCATTGTTAATCGATTCCTTTTTATCTCAGACAGGATAGTGGTAAGGAACTAACGAGTAAAATATTTCTAAAAATGTTAGAAGTAGTAGTGGTGTCAGCAGTATTACTGTAAAGTGGCGATCATAAGGTAGCAGTCATTGTGGCTGTAGCTGCAGTAGTAGCTCCGTATTGTTTCGTGTGTTTGTGTTTAAACCACGTTTTTAATTTATTTTTATTTATTTAACCAGGAAAGTCCCATTGAGATTAAGTCCTGGCCAAGAGGCAGCAACAAGTTACATACATACACATACACTCACAACAACATAGAAACAGATTTTAATCAGCAATTCAAATAATAAAAAACAGATACAAGTAAATAAAAATGTAGAAGAAACATCT